>NC_057803.1:590259166-590559166 GCF_018294505.1 Triticum aestivum | reverse complement strand
GATTTCCATGATCATGCTAAGGCAGCCTGGAATAGTACCAGGTCAGCCTCTTTTTCTGCCAGGACCTCTTCTCTTGCAGGTTCATTAAAGAGATGGTGCAGGAAGAAAAAACCTATCCAGCAGGAGTTAAAAGACATTGAGGGACAAATCAATCAGATTCAACTAAAGCCTCTATACCAACAAGACCATGCACTAGAGAACGAGCTTACACTCAGGTATGAGCAGAATCTCTCCAAATTAAATCAATTTTACAAACAAAGGGCAAAGAAGCCTTGGGCTAAGGATGGAGACAGAAATACTAGATTTTTCCATCAAGCTGTTTTAAAGAGAAGAAAGAGGAACACTATTGTTTCCATTAAGGATGAAAATGATGTTATCCATTTTAAGCCAACTCAAGTTGCTAACACTTTTGTGAATTATTTCAGATACATCTTTTCTTCCCCTAACATCAATTTGGGCAGGCCTTTTCTTCCAACTCAGCCTCTGATACAATCAGATGATTTCACCTACTCCATTCCAGATAAACAAGAAATCTTGCAGATTCTGAAGGATATGAAGCTAAATGCATCGCCGGGCCCAAATGGCTTCAATGTGGAGTTTTACCTTGCTTCTTGGGACTGGATTGGCGATGAAGTCATTGATTTGGTAATCAGCTTCTACAAATCAGGTATATACCTCCTCATATTAGTGATACTAATATTGCTCTCATTCCTAAGAAGCTAGCTCCTCAAGTTCCCATGGATTTTAGACCTATTAGTCTTTGCAACGTTGTTTATAAGATCATTGCTAAATCCTTAGCTAATAGGCTAAAACCTCATTTGCCTGATTATATCGACCCTGCTCAGCAAGCTTTTATTGAAGGTCGTAGAATTAGTGACAACATTATTATTGCCCAAGAGATCACCCATTCTTTTGCTCCCAAATCTTGGGAACATCATGCTTTCATGCTTAAAATTGACTTGGCTAAAGCTTTTGATCGCCTTGAATGGAACTTCATTGTCTCTGCTCTGGCTCGTAAAGGGCTACATGATCATTTTATAAACTTGATCTACGCCTGCATTTCCACACCTACTTTCTCTATCATCATTAATGGCCAGCCTTCTCATAAATTTAAAAGGCATAGAGGGATTCGTCAGGGTTGCCCTCTATCTCCTTATCTCTTTGTTCTAGCTATAAATGAATTTTCTCTTGCACTGAATGATGCCATGGCTGCTAACCATCTTCAGGGTATTTCTCTTGGACCAAATTGCCCTCCTGTTCACTCTCTTCTTTTTGCAGATGATCTTCTGGTTTGTGGACAAGCTAATACATCTGAAGTTAACACTATGGCTCAAATTATTCATCATTTTTGTGTTATTTCAGGTCAAACTCCTAACTGGTCAAAATCCACTATTCTTTTCAGTGCCCATGTTAGTCAAACTGTCATTGCTGATATTAAAAACATTTTTCCTGTTCCTTCCATGGATAACAACTTTACTCATTTGGGGCACCCTCTCATTCTTCCTGCTAAAAATAGAGTTGTTGCTTATAACTTTGTTCTTGACAAATTTATGGCGAAGCTTCCTGCTTATAAGGCTAACATGCTCTCTCATGCAGCTAGACTGGAACTCATTAGATCTGTCTTTTCAGCCATTCCTGTTTACTACATGTCAAACATTTTGTTCACAAAAAAGTTTATTGCTAAACTCACCGCTATTATTAGAAACTTTTGGTGGACAGGAATCAGGGATAATAATTCAAACAGAAGTCTTTGTCTCAGAGCTTGGAAGGACATTTGTGCAGCTAAGAATGAAGGAGGGCTAGGTATTAGAAACCTCCAAGCCATTAATGAAGGCCTTATTCTTGCTTCAGCTTGGAGACTTGTAGATGCTCCTAACTCTTATTTGTACCTTGTGCTCAAATCCAAATACTTTCCGAACTCTTCCATTTGGACTGCTACTTCCACTGTTCCAAAATCTGCTTATTGGTCTTCCATTCTCAAAATGCTTCCCAAGTTAAAAGCCCACTCTTTCTACCAAATTACTCAGGGGAATATTGCCCTCTGGAGTTCCCCATGGTGTTCTTCCTGGTCCACTATTCATAATCATCTCATCATTCAGCCACCTGGCTTTATTTATCCTGCTCAGGTTAAGGATCTATGGATTCCTGGGCAAAAAACTTGGAACAACAATCTTATTCATTCTCTTTTCCAAGAGCCTATGGCCACTTTTATTACTCAAACCTCCATCATTCAGGATGACTGCCCAGATATTCTCTGTTGGGACCTCGCTCTGAGTGGCAAATGCACTTCTAAATCCACTTATAAATTGTGCTTGCAGGATATTCAAAGCATTCCCAGGAATACTCCCTCTCAACTATCTTTGCAGGTTAAAAATCTTCTCACTCAGGTTTGGAAGCAAAAGTTGATTGCACCCCGTGTCCAAACTTTCACATGGAGACTTCTTCGAAAAGCTCTTCCTACAGGTTTGCGAGCGGGCCGCTTTTCAATTCACATTTCTAAATCATGTTGCAGGTGTGGTGAGGATGAAAATGAAATGCATCTCTTTTTTCTTTGCGATTTTGCTAGAGCAGCCTGGTTTGGCCACCCTTGGTATATTAGATCTGATGGCTTGGTTCAAAATCATTTCTCTATGCACAGTATTATTCTCAGTTTACTAAATATGAATCATCTCATGCATCTATATCTAACATACTAAATTTTATGTGGTGCATATGGAAACCTAGAAATGATAAGCTTTTTGACAGACGCAATTCTCAACCTCATCATGTTCACACTGCTGCAAAAGCTTTGTCTGACCAATATATGACTGTGTCAATTTCTTCTAATCAGGGACAAGCTATTGATCAAGTTCATCAGCAAGGAAATAGTTGTGTTATTCCTGCTCAAGGGCACACTCTCAAATCTGATCTTCTTATATCTGGAGCAAAAATTTATTCTGATGCTGCTTTTAAATGTGCAAAGGTTCCAGGATTACCACATGGCACAACAGCTACAGGAGTAGGAGTGTTTCTCAGTTTTTCTCAGGACCAAGCGGAAGTGAATGTGCAAATTCAAGCTTCTACCCAGAACACCAGCTTGCCACTTCAAGCAGAAGCTCTTGCTTTGCTTTTTGCAGCTCAAGTCGCCCGTAGACTTCAGATCTCTAGGCCTACTTTTCTTACTGATTGCATCTCTTTGGCAAAAACAGCGGGGGCAAGAAGTGTATTGGCAGATTCCACCCCTTGGACCATCAGAACTTTTCTAGCTGAATTTTTCTCCTTTACAAATGATCTCCAAGCACAGGTGTATCACCTATCTAGAGAGATCAATGGTATTTCTCATAATGTGGCTCATCAGGTTCTTAGAAGTTTACCAGAACCTGACACTAGTTGTTTTGCAGCTCATACAAACATGATATGCCCTGTTGTTTCTCTCCTGTCTAATTTCAATTTCCAGGGCTATGTAATTCACGCTGTAAGATGTTACTGAGCTGAATGTATTGGTTGGCGCTTTGTGCGCCTTTCTATATTCAAAAAAAGCAAAATGAAGGAGCAATAATAAATGTTTTTTTTGTGTTATCATTTTGTACACAAAAGCAATCCCAAGCAAAATGAAACGTGGAAAAAGAGAGTGATCCCACACGCCTATTCCATCGCATCACCACACGTTTCACGAACCAGAGCCCGGTTGCACTAACAAGCTGCCCGCGCCGCATCACCACCTTCCATTTCCCCATCTAGGGTTGCGTGAGCCCCGCCACCGCCGGCCATGTCCGACCCGGCCTCCGCCCAGGGGCCCGACGCCGAGATGCGCGACGCCGCCGCGGCAGCCGGCGACGAGGACGGCAGCGAGGACGACGCGGAGGAGGAGGAGGAAGAGCACGATGAGGTGGAAGAGGAGGAGGAGGAGGAGGAGCTGCCACCTGCCGAGGAGCCGCCGTCGCCGGCGGCCCCAGAACCGGTCTCGTCCTTTCCGGGGAACCCGAACCAGTTGACGCTGCTGTTCCAGGGCGAGGTCTACGTCTTCGAGTCCGTCACCCCTGACAAGGTCTCCTCCCCCCTCGCTCTGTGTTCATTCATGTTACATGGAAGCGAAAATCTCACGCGACCGAGCTAGCAAATTGATGCGTTTGACACTCATGCGCGGGAATTGAATACTTAATTTGATGTTGAGATTTTCGGTTTAATCATTCTAGCAAGGCGTGTTACTGTATAATTGATCAGGGTTAGTGCAGCTGTTCTGTGCATATCTCACCGCTTGCTTACGGTGACGAGTTCAGTTACATCGGCCGAAACAAATGGCTCAGATTGGTAGTATGATGCTATTTGTTTTGGTTAGAACTTGAAAATGTTTTCCTTGGTCACGTGGGATTTGAATAGCCACAGAATTATGAACTCCAATGATGCCTATAGGAAACTAGGCTAGTTTTTATGAATTGAACAGTACATAACCTCAGTAGCTCACAATAATGGGTTACTTCCGTACTGTACCACTGGCAGAAGCATTAGTCCTTGCCACTTTTGGCAGTTTGCTATCAACTCATAGGGTTTCTTGCCGTAAACCAAGTATGTGATGGCTTGTAATGACTACTTTTTTGTTGTTTTTAAGAGGGATTTGTAATTATTAGTTGCTATGGCCATACTTGATATTACCTATATCCAGGCATATAGAAAAATCTGTTGTCATATTCAGATTTCGATTTGGTACTCCTTGGCGCCGTTCTGTTTTATCTAAGTTGAAGTCCTTTTTCCAGGTTCAAGCTGTCCTGTTACTGTTAGGAACTGGTGAAATTCCACCCGGTCTATCTGCCATGGTTTTACCCAGTCAACGTGAAAATAGGGTATGTGGAAATTACTCGGCTGCATATATGCTAATCAATAATATTTCCCCCTTTATGATGTAATGTTAGCATTCTTCTGCAGGGCTATGAGGATTTACTTCAGAGGACAGACATTCCTGCAAAAAGGGTTGCTTCACTCATCAGGTTCCGCGAAAAACGCAAGGGGAGAAATTTTGATAAGCAAATACGCTATGCTGTACGCAAAGAAGTGGCACACAGGTTTGTACCTAGCCTGCCAGATTTGTCAGTTGTCTATTGTACCACCAAGTATTATCAGTAAAGCTGTGAATGAACCATGCACCATGGCATCGGTATTTAGTTTATTTTGGATCAGTCATAATCCTTATCATTATATCTATCGAGGAACTAATTCATTAGTTACTGCATTAGTCAGACCCATATCATTGTTGTGCCTACTGCTTAATCAGACCCATGCCATTCATGCTTCGAAACCAGGTGACCTTGCAAGAAGTGATTCTAAGATGACCAGTTCTGTAATAGGTCCTTATGTACTGTATGTATTAGGTCTTCTAAATTTTGACATAACCCTCCTTTCCTTGGAAAGCACAGACGGATTTTTTGATACCTTGACAAAGGGAATATATTAAAAAAATGCTGGATACCCGAGTTTAAAAAAGATCGCATACAAAATTAGTTTCCAGAGTAAAAATTTTCCTTCAGAAAAGGTAGGAAGCAGGGTTTTGTGTTATCTTTCTTTTGCTTGCTGAAGGAGTCTAGTAAGCTGTCATCTGTTCTCCGGGCCTTTATTTTTTTACAGTTATTTTGTGCTCCTTTGTGTGGATATATATTCACAAGTATCCACCTTACCATTCTTGAAAAAAACAAGACACTGTAAATGATGTACACAGATATGTTAAAGTTTACATCCATTTTGACAGTTAAGTATGAAAAATGCTGTAGTTTCGAAGCATTATATTTGTAATTGGAGGAGATATTGTGGCCCACAATGTTTCCTTAGGCTTTAGTTCATTTGAACATGTTGTCTTATCCATCTTAGTTTGTCCTAAATCTTCAACCAAGGGAACCACACAATTTGTTCTATCTTGTATTTGCTTGGTCAAAATTTGATCCAACAAATATTCACAAGGAAGAAAAGCTGAGACCTTGGTTGGCATGATGGTTGCCATATGCCACTGTCTGATAGCATACTGCATGTTTGTTGAGGAATATAGAGGTCTGTGATCATCAGGGTAGATGCTGCAAGCAAGGCATGGCTGGCTAGAGGCTAGGTTGGGGAATATAGTGGTTCCTATGAGGTACAAAAGGGGAAGATAGATCCTATACATCAGACGTCAAGCCATGGTTCCAACTTCAAGTAGCAATTAGTTGTAAGGAACATCGCATGTCTTAAGAATTTGATGCTCATATTTCTAACTAATCTCTCAGGATGCAGCGTCGGAAGGGGCAATTTGTTGGAAGAGCGAATTTGGAGGGGGAGTCCCCTTCTCCAGGCTGTGATCCTGTCTCCCAGGGCTCAGGCCAAGATTTCCTGTCTCGAGAATCAAAGTTGTCTTATCTTTGATCACTTGATCCACTTTTTCTGTCGTTATGTTATTGAACGGGAAAGGGATGACCCCTTTTCCCCGTATCATACTTGTTACAGGTGTCAGAATTGTGGCACTAGTGAAAAGATGACACCGGCAATGCGTCGTGGTCCAGCTGGTCCAAGGACTTTGTGCAATGCTTGTGGACTGATGTGGGCCAACAAGGTACAATCTCATCCTTAACATGCTAGACTGTTATTTTTTCTTCCTTTCTGATAGATACAGTATGATGCATGTTTTTCTTCTTCTTTCTTAATGTCCTAAACAACCCCTTTCTATGCCTTTCATGCTTTAGCAAACACAGTAATATTTCAATGGAGGTGGAGTTGCATTGTGTGGTTGCAAATTGAAATAACCATGTCTTAACAACGTCATCTTAACACCATGCTTGCTGTGATGGTGTCACAGGGCACATGTTAATGCGACTTTGTTCTGTCATCTTGTCCCAGTGTTGTGGACTTGCAGCAATGGTGCATGCTTGTTAGCAACTTGGTGGATAAGGATCCATTGAATATTTCAACCGAGTCATGAAGACATGGTTAATTCAACTATGCTGCCTGTTGAAGTTGTCACATATTTAGTTTTCAGTTTCTCCCTTGTTACTTCCTGTAGTCATGGAGGTATGTGATATGCCGATACACTTGCTTCAGTAGAAAAGCTCCGAGGTTTCTATGGCTGTGAGACGTCAGAACCATAAATAAGCTTGCAGAAAGGAAATAAACTGTTACATATGAAAAGAAATGGACCCTATCTTTTTCATCGTTTTAGCAGTGTTAGACAAGTTACTCATGTGCTGCTATTGTCTCTACTTAAGAGCGGAAAGAATCATAGAAATAGGTGGTGGTGATTCTCCGTGCAATGACCTGTCTTCAGTTTCAAGATTTAATTATCTTTTTCTGACTTCATCATACTTGCGCTTGTTGGTTCTGCCATTTTGGACTTGCAGCTATTTATTTCTGTATATTGGATTTTATGCAGGGCACCCTGAGAAGTTGCTCCAAGGCAAAAGTTGAAGCTCCTATGCTTGCAATTGAGCAGGTTCGTTTCTTCATCATCACTATTGAGCAGGCATACCGAACCCTGAATCTTCCATGCCCCTCTTAGTGCAACGCTGCTGTCGCCCAGTGTCAGACCGGAACCGATGTGAAAGCACTGCCAGCTCCAAACAACTACGACGTCGCTCCAAGCAACGGCGAAGCGTGAGCACGCCCCGTTGCTTCCTTTTCAAGTGATTCAGGCAATCGATTAACTCTGACTCTCTCTCTCGTCTTTTGCAGCATGGATAACAGTGTGACTGCAAACGCAACTGCTGCTGCGATGGAAGGAGCGCCGAAAGCGCAGTCAGAATAATTTACATCAGCATTTGATCATCGAACCCAAAAGACCCCGAATTCATCTTGTGTAGCCAAAATTCACGAAACACAGGATTCGCTAATCAGGAATACTGATTGTCATCAAGTGTACATCAAAATACTGATTGCCAGCGCCAGATATGTACGTAATTAACATAAGAGCGTCTGATCGAATCGACACGATGTTGGCATTCGAGGTGTTACATTCGGCTGCCCTTTGCGAGCAGCGCATTTGCATAATCACATTGATCGTTTTACGATCTTCGTCTTTCGTGGGACTCCCGGGTTGCTTTTTCTGATTCTGAAGGGAAGTTAGTTTGTTCGCTTGTTCGCCGAGCCTTTTTTTTTTTGCCTCCTTTGTGCCCCTCCCAAAATAGACTTATGCAGTTGTGTGTACTCTTGTCTGACTAACAACTGCCCTAGCACATCAGCCTATCATTTGTCTGCCCTTTGCGATACGGTGAATCGTGTCGTCAGGTGTATTTGTTCCCTGTATTTGCATATGTATATATGCCATCTGGATACATGATGAGAAATCAGTATGAAAACGAGTACTGCTCCGTCCACCTCCATAATTGTAGTGTTTATGTGTCATTTTCAAAAGTCAAACCATGTAGAGATTGACAAGGCTTATTGAGAAAAATATCCCAACAATAATAATAACAAATAAATACATAAATACAATATGCAAGTATATCTTCTGATGTATATAATGGTATTTATTTTGTATATATCATAGATGTACATTTTTTTTGTAAACTTGATCAAAGTTGATGAATCGTGGTTTTAGAAAATAATCCACACACTACATTATAAAATGGGAAAATCACAAGACGTGGCATTAAATTGTTGTGATTATTCAATTTCTTTTGGTCAAACTTAAGGCATGGCGGCTCGGTCTTCCAAAGGTGCTCATAGGGGTAAGACTAGCCACAATGGGTAGTAACATAGACTCATCTTGCCTTGATATGTGTGATGTTACTCATGCTAGTAGTAACTAACTATGTTACCACATGCCTCTTTTTCTTCATTTATTGCTTGCCACATCATCTATTTTATTTAGATATGTGTGATGTTACTACCTATATTACTCTCATTGTGGGTAGTCTAAGATTTGTGTGCACGCGTACATGGCGATGATGCCCGCGCCTGTGTGTGTTGTACTATGTAAAAAAAACTGATGTCAGACTTTTAGACATGGAAAATTGAATATTTTTTATGACAAATTATGTTGTCAGGAGGATGACATTCTTTTAGCGAGCATGACAATTGCTGGCAAAAAAATTGAACACGGAAAGGATTCGTCACAATTGTTAAAGAAATTGCCATACTCATGATAATATAATTTTTCATAATAAGTGATTTGCCGTGCCTAAAAATCTGACGTTATTTAAAGGAAAATTATTATTCAATTTTTTTGAGAGAGACTATGCAATTTCCTTCTCAGACAGACAGCCCACTCGCGGGCGGACGCGTCCATCTGTCTCTCTCTCTCGGCTCACGCGCCACGGGATGCAGAAGCAGCCTCCCTCCACCTCCTCGCCGCCGGCGATGTCGGTCCCGCCCTCCGGCCACCGCCAGGTACCCACCCCCTCCCCTCTCGCCCTCCTCCGCCCATTCCCTCCCCGACCTAAACAGTTTGCCCGCAGGTGTCGCTGAGGGGGTCCAGCGCCAGGGAGATCACCCGCGACGCGCTGCTGCAGAAGGTCTCCGAGGAGCGCCAGCTCCGTAGCCACCTCCGCCGCGCCGCCGCCGCCGCCCTCACCATCCAGGTACCCGCCGTCGCCGCACCCGCCCCCCCTCCTCAGCCGCCCACACCTGTTGCGTGCCACTATACCCGACCACCATCCACCAGCCCACCCCCGCGCCCAATTAATCTATCTGGAATCCCGAATTCTGATCGCTGCTCATGACCATGGGCTGTTTGCTCAATTTATTTTGCTATACTTTGGTGGATCTGGCTGCGCCTCGTCTGTCTGGCACAAACAATTGACCTGAAGAATTTGGGGACACCGATTTGATTGGCCTGGCCTGAATCACATAGGGAGATTTCTGGAATGCTGTTTTAATTGTGGTTCTGGGCTTCTGGCTAGCGGTTTGTGAATCCTGAATACTAACAAAAAACTTAGATGCACATTGAACTAGTAACAAACAACCTTGACCTGGGCACAGGTAGGTTTTAATGTTGCTGGCGCCGAATCTAGGAGTTGGATTCAGGTTTGCGCACCAGCGTCCTAACAAAAAGACTTGAGATCAGTCATCAGTGGGGTTTTCTACTTTGAAGTAAGAATGGACCCCAGATTCCTGAAGCTGTGCAGAAATCCTAAAACCGTAGTTTCAATTACGCCGCAACCTACCCCCATGTTGGATAAACTATTGAAGCGTAACGACTCGCTGATTTTTGGTTCTTGCATCGCCCTAAAGAGTTCTACAGCTTTATAGTATACACTGGGAAGAGGAAGTTCTTGAGAGCTACGTGGGGCAATAGAATTGAACGATATCGCTATGTATCTGCTACCTTCGCTTTATGGGCAAATGAATCGGTACTTGTGGTGTTAACACCTTCTGATGTTTTGTTTAATGTCCCTCTATACAGACATCACTGGAAGGTATTTGATGTTAAACACCTTCTGAATTTTCTAGTAAGTTGATGGATATGGAGGCCCTAACAAACTGGAATATTTAATAAATATAACGAAGCATGCCTTTGGTGATCTGTCAGTAGATTATTTTATCGTTTATCCTTATAATCATATCCTGAAGCACCTATAAATTTGTAAGTTTCTTCATGTGTTTTTCTGCCAATCATGAAGAAAAAACATAATATAAAATTCCCAATGTAGTCAAAATAGATGCGACAGCCCTGTAAAAGTGTTCATGTAGAGCTACATTGCTTCAATGATTTTGTGTTGTATACTATATAATGGATTTCCCTGTTACTGTTTTACTTCTGCCAGCGAGTATGGAGAAGGTACCATCTTATCAGAAAGGTTACAGAACAACTTCATGAAGAGTGGGAAGTATTAGTAAACCAGCCTGACATCAACCTGACAAATCAATGGATATCGAGCAAGATGCTTAGGCCATTTCTTTTCTTCATTACTCAACCATCTAGCTGGTACAAGGGGCAACAGACCAAGACTGTGAAGTCTATCTCAAGATGCTTCAAAATCATTTTGAATAGCATAAACTCAATGGGTATGCCTTTTTACTAATCAAACTTCTGCTTTCAGCGATTCTGGTATGTGTGGTAAGCCTGAGCATTTTAGGGACATATTCCTCTTTGAGTCTTTTCCTTTTCTAATTTTGAGGATAATATAAATATAATATATAGAATTTTCGATCCCTGTATGGGGATGTCCTAGTGTACAATAAATTAATTTTAAACTTAAGAGAAATAAACTACTCCCTATGTTTCTATATGCGAGGCGTATTTTGACCTACCCAAATTCATGCTTTGACCAATAATTTAATTAATAACATGTGGGCTATGTTTCACAAAATTGATGCCATTGTATTCATATTCAAAATTTCATGATTGTTATTTGGTACTCCGCCAAGGCGACCCTTTGTTGCTGATGCTCTTCGTGATTTTCATTGACGTCCTGAACACTTTGATTCAGCGGGTAGTCAAAGACGGGTTCCTGCAGTGCCTCACCAACCATCATATTGCCTTGAGCATTTCCCTCTTTGCCAATGACATTGTCATCTTCTGTCACCTAGACGCTCAGGATCATGGCACGATACATGAGCTGCTTCGTTTATTTCTCGATGTGCTCCACTGCACCGACCCAATGCCAGCCTGCGGCGATGAAGCCATCGGTGACGGCCTGTCCTGCCCCATAACCAATTTCCCCATCCCATATCTAGGGCTGCCGCTGTCAGTTCGGCAAATTCCATCATCCATTCTCCAAGCGCTGGTTGATCGGATCGCAGGGAAGTTCACTACCTGGCGGGCAGGATGTCTAAAAGGGGTAAAGCTTGTGCTGGCCCGACACATTCCTAGTACCATGCCAGTGCATATCCTCCTAGCCATGGTACTAAATCCGTCGATTTTCAAGAAGATTGACTGTATCCAACTCGAATTCCTCTGGTATGGTCAGTGGGAAACTAGTTGTCGAGTGGAGGCCAATGTTTCTCAACTGACAGCTGGTCTGCTGGCCGTTGGCGCTTGGCTGATTACTGATAGAAGCTCGCCAGCATGCATATTTGAAGATAAAGCAAAATTATTACATGTTTAGTGCAGAATGTGATGATATCAGCATCATGTCAAAGTGCAATATGGTAAATTAGGCTGAGCATAAAAAAATTGAACTTGACTAGATTCAGGCTTGCTGCAAAACACACACAAATTTGGCACACACCTTTAAAAGATGCACTTTCCTTTTCAACTGACATGTATCTTTTCTATGTAGATCAAAGCAAAAACTTCTGTTCCTTTGTTGTGGGTTTTCCAGAAGAGAGGTCTATTTGGCTTTATCAGGCAAAGAAGCTGATTTCGCTGTGCTCTTGCATCCTTGCCAGGTGTGATCATTGTTGTTGTAAGGATGTAAACATGGTTGAAATTAGTACTCTTACTATGCGGTTGGCCATCTCATTAACTGATTGCAAAACATGGAAAAACTTAACAAGTGAGAATACTAGAGCTGCTGATGCCTCTGTGGAGACTTTGATTGAATTTATTGGCACAAGACAGAGTGGTACATATAGGTGTGTGAGGAGATATATAAAATGTTTTGGTCCCCATATTACACCAGGGAAGATAGATTCTGCGATTGCACCAGATGAGCAGCTCCTGGTTACTGCTAGTGCAGTCACTCTTGCATTGCGCCCTTTCAACTCTACAAGAGCAGACATGGGTGTTGATCTAACTGGTGCTGCAAAGGAATACTTCACACTTATACTCACAATTCCGTATATTTGCAAACGTCTGCCGCCTCTTCTTTTACCTGCTCTAAAACACATATCTGTACTGCAACCGTCTCTCAGCATTTTACTGGTAAGGGTCTTCAAATTTTGATATGGACATAGGCATTTGGTATGCTATTGCATTAATTTTGCATAGAAGCTTTTGCTCTCCAAGGAGTCAGACATTGAACTAATAAATTCCTGTGTTTCTGACATGATAATGAGTTGCTCTATCCGTGTAGTATTCCTCAATTGTTGCAGCTTGAAACCTGTATGTTATAGTTGATCCGCTAATATCTTTGAAGTGGTAATTGTTTTATTCTTACTTTTTAGTTATATATACTCTGTTGGTGGTCTATGTACTGCTGTATAATTCTTTATGACACTAGCTATTAAATTTTAATTTATCATTCCAGCGGTTAATGTTAAGTTAACCAGTTGCAAATTTGTGAAAGATATTATTCCATTACCATGTTCTACCCATCTACAAGTTCTTAGGCCTAGTATTTCTATATAGTGACAACTCATCACTGTGGCATCTTGATTAAAAAAGTTGATTCCATTGTAAGTGCAGAATTGTAGTGTCCTGACACGTTCATCCTTCTAGGGATACCAAAAAGTTTATAATTTATTTGGTGTGATTTTTTTAAATATTGGTATTTAAATGTCGAACTGATCAAGCCATGGCAGGTGGTAGCAGACCTCGAAGGATAAAATATTTGAAGAAATAAGTAAACTGGAGCAGTCAGAGGTTTCTAGTGTTGATAACAGTACCATTCCCTACTGTGGTTGGGCTCTTGGAAATCTTATAACTCTAGCCACAGAGCATGATGATTTATCCAATTTGGGTTGCTTCATTCAAGGGCTAGATTGTTGCCTATATGTTGATGCTATTAACTGTATTTCCCAAAACTTACTGAAATGTTTTGAAGAAAGCAAGGGAATGCTTCATTGCATTGATGATAGGGCCACCAATAATACATCAATTACCGAAGAAGCTGACACCAATGATAGCTGCCGCACGAGAACATTGTTTATGGACCTTCTAAAGCCAATTTACCAGCAGTGGCACCTTAGAAAGCTATTGATATTGGCAAAGGAGGATGTTCCGCGCGAGAGGGAAACCAACCATGACCTAGATCAAAGGCAGGTCAAATGTCGGAGCCTAAAGTTAACGGATATTATATGCTTTTACTATTACATGCTCAGAATTTTCTCTTCCCTGAACCCATCTGTTGGTCCATTGCCTATTCTCAACATGCTCTCATTCACCCCGGGATTTCTTGTTGATTTGTGGGGAACGTTAGAAATATCAATTTTTGGGCAAACTGGCCACAAATCACAGGAACCTGAGCATGAAAAACAATTGGCTGGAAGTAGTTCAGGTGAGCAAATATCCTCCACAAAGCAAAGACGGAATGCCAAGGACACACCAAAAAAGTGGGCAAATGTGCTCCATAAGATTACAGGAAAATCAAATGATGCAGATGACACCAATTTGAGTGACAGTTTGACTTCTGAGAATTCTAATGACGATGCATTAATTTTATGGGATATTGAGACTATGAGGCAAGGATCTGAAGGTATCGGGAAGGATGTAAATCACATGTTGCATCTGTTCTGTGCAATATATGGACATCTATTACTTGTGCTAGATGATATTGAGTTTTATGAGAAACAGGTAATATTGCCTCATCCACACACCATCTTTCTGTCTATTTCTCTCCACCAATGTATTGATGATGTGCTTTCCCTTCTCTGTTTCCACAGATTCCTTTCACTCTAGAGCAACAACGGAAGATTGCATCAGCACTCAATACGTTTGTGTACAACTCTTTCCTTCAGAATAGTGGAAGCGGCAACAAGCCTCTTATTGACGTGACTGTGAGATGTCTTAATCTACTCTATGAAAGGGACAGCAGACACAGGTTCTGTCCCAGTTCCCTGTGGTTGTCACCCGCCAGAACTGGCAGAATTCCAATTGCAGCTGCTGCCAGAGCCCATGAGGCAGCCTTTGCTAGTTTAGTCGGAACTACTTCAGGAATTCCTACCCGCAGCTCTGTACTTACCACAGTACCACATGTATATCCGTTTGAGGAGAGGTATTTAACTGTCTAGGTTTATTCATTGGCCCTATTATGCTTGTATTGCAGTACATAAATGAATGCAATGCTGCACATGGCTGAACCTAAAAACAAAGTACTTATGTAAACCAATATAAGACCTTTTAGATCACTACTTCAGTGATCTAAAAGGTCTTATATTAGTCTACAGAGGGAGTATATCTTAGTGTATTTTATGGGATTGCTCGATGAGTGGCTACATCAAATTTATTTTTACATGCAGGGCATATTTTTAAATATTGTAGCAATTTTATCCGATACTAATTATTCTTAACATCATTTGATGTATTTTACTCAGAGTGCAGATGTTTAGAGAATTTATTGAGTTAGACAAAGCATCAAGAAGAGCTAACGGTGAAGTCTCTGGGCCAGGTCCAGGATCCATCGAGATAGTCATTCGTCGAGGTCATATCGTTGAAGATGGATATAGGCAGTTGAATTGTCTTAGATCTAAGCTGAAATCTTGCATTCATGTGTCGTTTGTCAGTGA
This sequence comes from Triticum aestivum, assembly GCF_018294505.1. Taxonomy (NCBI): domain Eukaryota; kingdom Viridiplantae; phylum Streptophyta; class Magnoliopsida; order Poales; family Poaceae; genus Triticum; species Triticum aestivum. Next base: position 590,543,908 of record NC_057803.1, on the reverse strand, counting down.
ATGTGGCCTCCCTGAAGCTGGTTTGGACTATGGTGGTCTATCAAAGGAGTTCTTAACTGATCTGTCCAAGGCTGCCTTCAGTCCAGAGTAGGTCTTCTGGGAAATTACAAGCCCTTTAATATTTGTTTCTCCAATGCAGAAGCTCTGATACTATCTTTTTTCTTCTTCTTTGAACAGATATGGACTGTTTACACAAACATCAACATCTGATAGTAGCATAATTCCAAGCAGTTCTGCTAAGCTTTTGGACAATGGCATTGATATGATTGAATTTCTTGGTCGAGTTGTCGGCAAAGCACTCTATGAGGGGATCCTCTTGGACTACTGTTTTTCACAAGTATTTGTGCAAAAACTTCTAGGGCGCTATAGTTTTTTGGATGAATTATCAACACTTGATTCTGAACTTTATAGAAGTCTAATGCAACTCAAGGTATTCTAGTATTTTATTATGGTTCCTTTAAAACGCTGATCAAGTTAAATGTTGTGAGCTTTATGGGTATTTCAAAAAGAAATTCTTAGCATGCTGTTCCAATCTTGAAATGTCTAACCATTTAGTATGTTCAAGATAGGTAGATACTGGAACCTCTAGCAGTCAATACCAGGGATTTGAAAGCTATCTTAGGAATAGAAACCGCTCCATGGTCGATCCTGGTTCTCAACAAGTGTGGCGATAGCTCGAGAACCGCAAACATAATTTTGAATTCAAATTTGCAAACCGGTCAAACTGGACAAAGTTAAATTTTGATTTTTGAATCGGAGTGGTCTGGGATTCTCAGGGAGCACCAAATATTATTGACATTTTTCGTCCGTTTTCTGAACCCTAGTCAATACCATGCATTTATTACAATTCAATGATTCATCATATAACTTTGGCAAATGTTTCCTCGTCTATTAAGCCTCAGCAAAATTTGTTGTGGTTTTTTGGATTAATAATTCTGCATTGACTTGTACGACAATGGTAGATCTCCCTATAGATAGACTAAATATGGCATTTAGTGAGGTATCTTTCTGAGTAAAATCTGATGGACACATTTTGACAACAACTCTATACTTGGTTTTCCATCAAACAGCACTATGACGGGGACGTCGAAGAACTTTGTTTGGATTTTACTCTGACTGAAGAGTTAGGCGGGAAAAGAATCGTGCATGAACTGAGACCGAGTGGCAAAAATATCTCTGTCACAAATGAAAATAAATTGCACTATGTTCATGCGATGGCAGACTACAAGCTTAACCGCCAGGTTTGTTACTTCGCTCCTATTTGTAATAATTTAAAAGCTTTTATTCTGTATCGGTAAGCAATCTTCTGATAAAATCATAAACCCTGCAGATACTTCCGTTTTCAAATGCATTTTACAGAGGACTCAGTGATCTCATCTCACCATCTTGGCTGAGCTTGTTTAATGCAAATGAATTTAACCAGGTAATCCTCTCATTCTTTGTTGATACTACTGAATCTGAATTGCCCTTTATGGATGATCCTCGAAGCGGATTTAAAATTCCTTAAACTGGAATAATAAATATAAAATTCTGAGATTATAAACTTGGATGCAAACACCAACATTTAAGATCAAAGTTATTGAGTTTGCTATATTATGTTATAATTGTATAAATCAAAATTATTTATTTAAATAGTAAAAATCAAAATAGTACTTTAAGTTGAATCTGAAAATACTAATTTTGGGCCAAGGCCCAAACTAATGTAGTGGTAATGATAAGCCCCAAAAGTATTATGTGGTTGGCATGTAGAGAAAATTTAAATATATATACACCCCTTGCTAAGATAGTACACTTATGCACTTCAAAAAGTCTTGAATATTTATAGTATAAAAACGGATAGAGTATGTGTAATTGCCAACCTTTTGCACAAAAATATGATCAGATGTGAACTTGACAAGGAAAAACAGCTATAAGTCTACTTCCTTTTTTGTAGAGCTCTTAATTGCATTTGCACAAATACTCGGTTCTTAAAATCTATTTTCAAGCTTCTATTTCCGGTATCTGCCATAGCAATTGCAGTTTAGTAGTTTGCATTTTTACGCCCATGTTTACAGTGCTAATGTATGATTGCCACATACAACAGTTACTTTCAGGTGGATCTCAGGATTTTGATGTTGATGATCTGCGGAACAACACCAAGTACACCGGTGGTTATACCGAGTCAAGTCGAACTGTTAAACTCTTTTGGGAGGTATGTGAAGTTGTCTCATTTTGGCCAGAGGGTGGTGCCCATGTAAATAGCTTGCCAATATGAGTTGGTTAAGAAGGAAGTTACTGACCACATGACACTAATCCCCAACCCCTTATCAAACTGGCAAATATAAAATACTCCCTCAGTAAACTAATATAAGAGCGTTTAGATCACTAGTTTACGGTGGGAGTATAAGAGAAGGTAGACAGGCATTTACAGGAAAATTTTCTCTCATGTATAGCTTGGTGGTACCCTATGTTATTGCTATCATACTACATGTCCATGCTATTAGCTTGTGGAGCTCGTGGACTCTTTTCTGTTTTGTGCTAAAAATGGTATCTGCGTGGAATATGATGGGCATGCTTTGCTGCCCCCATTGGCATGCAATGCACGCATCCATCTGGTATAGCCAAATATCTGTTTTGCTGAGCAACTGCAATGCAAATATAATATCTTATACCATGCTGAATCGAAACAGCCGTAACAGCGTGTCAAGCACTGGAACATGCAGGTTATCAAAGGGTTTAAGCCGACAGAACGCTGCCTGCTCCTAAAGTTCGTGACGAGCTGCTCGCGAGCCCCGTTGCTCGGATTCAAGTACTTGCAGCCTGGTTTCACAATTCACAAGGTTCGATCAAGCAGGCCGAGAAAGCCTTTTGTTTCTCCCTTCCAGCAGCTTGGTTGGTATATTCAAAAGTTCCATGTGTCCTTCTTGTTGTTTACCTAGGTTCCATGCGATGTGACCCTTTGGGCTTCAATCGGAGGGCAAGACGTGGATCGCCTCCCATCTGCTTCGACATGCTACAATACGCTCAAGGTACAACCCGCCGTACGGCATCCGTGTCGTCTCTGCGCCCTGCTGCTTTCATATAATATGCCGAAGTCGAGATTGTTCGGCATCCTAACTTGTCGTAACAGCTCCACATTGAGCATTATTGACCACCACGGCATGTAATTCTCCTTTGTTTCTTTGGAAAATTGCTGCAGCTTCCGACGTACAAGCGGTCGAGCACGCTGAGGAGCAAGCTGCTGTACGCGATCAGCTCGAACACCGGGTTTGAACTGTCGTAGGTCGAGGTACGTTCGCCATGCATGTTGTGCTGCTGTGAGTAGATGGAGAGAGGGGCAGCGAAATTGTATCAGAAACCTGTATATCTTGCCGTAAATGTATTGTGGTTGATTACTGATTTGTTTTGGGTGGAATGGATTGTCATGAGCACGTTGACCCCTGCCTATTTTTGTGTTTGTTCGACCCCTTTTTTTGTCTACTTTTATGGCTGATTTTTAACTACAGATTGTATATAAAATAAGCACAGCGCAAGACGGCGTGCAAATTGTTGTAGACTTTCGATTGAAGGACTTTTCCTCTCTTTTTTTCGATTGAGCTTGACGGGTTATTTCAACCATTTTATTCATCATCATGCCACACGGGTCACTAAAATTAGCAAAAGCATCGTTGGGTGCCGCTATATTACATCACGGATCACATTCACATCACACAAAGTTTCATTTTGAGTAAATAAAATCCACCGTTTGTCGAAAAAAACTTGTCTCCATGTCAAGCATTGGTGCTTGACGTCAATATAATTAACTTTTATTTGTTTCTTTGGATATGTGTGTCAGCTTCCAACGTACAAGCGGTCGAGCACGCTGAGGAGCAAGCTGCTGTACGCGATCAGCTCGAACACCGGGTTTGAACTGTCGTAGGCGGTGGAGGTACGTTTGCCATGCAAGCTCTGCTGCTGTGAATAGATGGAGAGAGGCGCAGCGAAATTGTATCAGAAACCTGAATATCTTGCCGTAAATGTATCGTGCTTGATCACTGATTTTGTTTCGGGTGGATTGTTAGCCCATTGACCCCTGCCTATTTTTGTATTTGTTCGACCTGGTTTTTGCCTACTTTTGTGGCTGATTTTTTACTACAGATTGTATATAAAATAAGCACAGCGCAAGAGGGTGTGCAAATTGTTGGAGACTTTCTATTGAAGGACTTGTTTTTTGAAATTGTTACTCCCTCCGATCCATATTAATTGACTCATCTTTGGAAATCTTTTGTTTCTTCATCCTTTATTTCGACATTTTTATTGATATAATAATGCCATGCGGATGTTAACTAAATAAAATTAGCAAAAGCCTAGTTTCAGTGCCGCTATATTACATTACGGACCACATTCACATCACACAAAGCAAGGACATATAGCAGTGCCTAGTACAAACAATACATAGGAAAACGAAACAGCAGGAGAGATGATCTAGTGGTAGAGATCACAAGCAAGAAAAGCTAGTAGGTAAACAGATACTACATGCACAAGACGGTCAGTCATGACACGAGGGTGAGGACTGAGCGGCTAGGAGATGAGCTGGAGTCCCTGGAGCAGCAGCGCGTCGGCGAGCACCTTGTTGGCGGCGTCGGTGGGGTGGAAGCCGTCCCAGAAGACGTACCCCGTGGCGTTGGCGCACGTCCCCGGCGCCCCCTGGTGGCACAGCACCGACGTCTCGATCGTCCCCGTCCCGCAGCACGCACGCCGAGACTCGAAGAACCCTGCAGTTCACCATCCATTTACATCCGTGTAGATATATATATATAGCGATGGAAAATTGAGTTTGAGGAGCAGCGTACGTACCGGCGCTCATGGGGTCGGCGACGAGGTTGAGGAGCGGGTTGTAGATGTCGAAGACGACGAGCTTGAGGTCCGAGTGCCGCTTCTTGGCCGCGTCCGACGCCGCCTGCAGCTTGGTGTTGAAGGTGAGGGAGTCGTTGTTGAGCCGCTCCACGCAGCCGCCCCCGCCGCCACCGCCGAAGAGGGTGACCGACGCCGGTAGGCACCCCATGGGCGGCAGCGACGTCACCCCGATCCGCCGCGCTCCCAGCCCATACAGCCTCTGCATGCATCCAGCCGTTTAATCAACGAAATCTTGAACCAGTACAGTACTACGTAGTATCGTACGAAGTGATCCAGCTCTTGCCTGTCTGTTTCTTTCTACCCCAGGTGTACGCGGTTCTATCTACTCCCTCCGTTTCAGTTTACAAGTCCTGCGCGTATACCTAGGTTGCCAATTTTATCTCTCTAATATAAACTATATAACACCAAAATTATACCGTTTGAAAATAGAACATCTGAAGTTTATATTGGTATATTTTTTGTAATATATGATTTATATTAGGTTGGTCAAATTGACGACCTAGGGGTACGCGTATGCCCTATAAACTGAGAGAGAGGGAGTAGTAGTTCCATGGATCATTTACTGCATGCATGCACTGGCGAGTGTGCCTCGTTACTAGAGTTATGATCTTGCAGCCAGCAACCAACCGTGTCAGCAGCGTCTTCATGCAGGCAGGAACAAGGCCGGTTCGCCATGCATGTGACACGGTAAGCTGTTGAAAACTAGTCCGTAGCTAGTAATGGCGGGCATTGACCGTGGATGCGTGCGAGGACGGTCGCCATGGATGGCAGGGTCATGTGCGTGGTAGTAAATGGAGAGGAGGCATGCAGACGCAGGGAAATGTTGCAGGTTTTGCCTTGGCATGGGTGTGAATCCATGGACATATGTGTCCATGCATGGCGCAGATGCATTTACGAGCAACGAGAATTGATTCTAGCGCTGTGCTTTCGCACCGCACATGGGTGCACCAGACCAGGGTATGATCAGGATAGGGGCAACGGAGAAATTACCGCCTGTACGTGGTGGTTACTGGTTGAGGCCGCCTAACTTTGTGACCGGTGAAATATGTCTGTTCCGTGCCCATGAGGTAGGGCTAGTGTTTCACACTGCTCGTCAGAAACCACCACCCCATGTTGGTTGAGCAGCGGAGTTACTGAGGCCATTGAATCCCTCCCTGCATGCGGTCCTATCCATCCATAGCCCCATTAGGCACTGTGACCTTCAATCCATTCACACACTCTGCTGCAGGTTATTCAATTGCCTGTCTGCTCCAGATTCAAGTTTCACCATAACTCGATCTCACTGTACAGTCTAGTGCAATGCAAGGATATATATATATATATATATATATATATATATATATATATATATATATATCAACTCAATTTTAGGAGAGCACCGGTGTTAAAAGGACAGCCTATATATATTGCTTTGCAAAATGTTCTGAAATCCAGAATCAGTTTACCCCCCTAATTAACTAGCTAGCTAGGAAATACTAACTTCATTTTATCTTGAACAGTGCAACAACTTGGTGCCAGCAACTGAGATGGTTAAACTGACCATGCATGCATTTTCAGTTCATCTACCAAGAGCAAGATTCATGAACATCACTGTTTTTTGGGTTGTTGGTAGATGGTAATTAATCACTAGTTACCTCGACGAAGGCGGTGAAGGGCTGCATGAGCGCGTCGGCGAACTGGTCGGGGGTGTAGGCGGCGGCCAGCATGGCGTTCACGTAGTAGTTCTGCACGTAGTCGCTCGTCCCGGCGCTCACCACGTAGATGGACCCGGACGTGAGCGCCGCCGCGCGCTTCTCGCCGGCCACCGCCGCCACCTTGGACTGGTACTCCTTGAAGTAATCCAGCTGCCGCCCCAGCGAGATGGCGCCCTGCATCGTCCATTCATGCGCCCGGCCGTCCGTGAATTCATTTATTTTACACACACACACACTAGCTCAGAAATTTTATGAGATGAGTTGGTGGCGTACGTAGAGCGCGGCGGTGGCGTCGAGGTAGCCGGCGGCGCCGGAGGCGAAGTTGGCGCCGTGGAGGAGGGTCCTGTTGTCGCTCTGCGCCTCCTCGCTGAGGTACGCCGGCGGGTACGAGCTCAGCCCCAGGCTCTCCACTGCCAAACAGCTCACCACGATCCACACGTACGCACGCCATTAATTTCGTCATTATCTCATCCATTGAACCATCGAAGAAGGTGACAAGAAAACTGAGAGGACGGAGGTGAATGCATACCGGTGTAGTCGGTGGCGAGCTTGCCGTTGCAGAAGCGGCCGGTGGGCGCGTGGGTGGCCGGGAAGTCGCGGCCGTAGGGCGGGAAGTCGGCGCGCACCAGCGTGGCCAGCCGGTTGTTGTTGCCGGCGTCCACCACCGAGTCCCCGAAGATCATCACGCCCGGCACCAGCGCCTGCCCCGCGCACCGCGACGCCGCCTCCGACAGCAGCAGCAGCAGCGCCCACGCCGCGACGGCCATCTGGCGGTGCATTGTTCGATCGGCACAGCTGGTACGTACGTACGCGCGTGGTTTCGGAGGAGAAGCAGGCGGTGGGGAGTAGATGTAGACCGACCGTGGGGAGCTGTGCTGCTTTCGGTTGACAGACGCGGCTGGTCGGCCGGTGGTGTGGGTGCGAGCGTGAGTGTGGGTGAGGGTGGTTCTAAAGACTAAATTAAAGGAAGAGGCGGAGGGTGAGAGAGGGACGCGTACCGGTCAGCGTGGATCTCATCTGCGGTATTCAAGACCGAGTTACTGCTGCCTTGGGAGGGTAGAAGAAGGGGGTGGTGGTGGGAACCCGAGGGAAAACATTCAATGACACAAATTGTCACCCGCAAATGGACTCTAGGCCTGTTTGATTCAGTTCAAAGGATCCTTTGTAAAGGATTTTTTGGATGATTTAAAAATTTATATAAAGGCCTCTTTTGACTAAAAAGCTTGGAACCTAACTCCGCATATATAGTCTCCTTCGGGCGGCTCGAGAGGAACCCTAGCCGCCAGCCATCGACCTACCCCGCTTCAACACCTACCCTAAACACCGTCCGCACATATTGAGGTGCCACTGCATATGCCTCTTCGACCGCCCTTTCACTTCGCGCTGACGGGTTCTTCGCCGTGTGGCCAGCGACAAATGTGGCGCTGCCAAGCTCGCCACCTGGCACCCCTTGCACTGCAGTGCGCCTCTACTCCCCTCCATGGCTCCATCGACATGGCTGCCCCCCCCCCCCCCCTTCCATCACACGTTGGCTCCATCAACCTGGCTGGCGAACAGAACTTCCCCGTGCCATCGCCAACGATGATGGCGCATGTGGCCGTCATTCAACCTTCCCACAATTCCTGTAGTCCTTGCAAGTCCTCGATCAAGGTGTTGTGGTGGGTCTCAGCGACCGCCAGGGGGGAGGGGAGGGCCCGTTGGTACCGCAGTGGTGGCGCCATGCTCCAATCTACCTGTTTCCCCTGTCCGTCCCATGTTGACATCAACATTGCCTCTTTGTTGTTTTGCCTACTCAAAATCCTCCCATGGCGATTGATGTGTTGGGGTGATCTTAGTGTTCTCCGTGCGGTCTCACGCGGTGTCTTTGCTCTTTGATGGCATATGATGCCCACCCCACCTTGCAATTTGTTTTGGTTGTCCCTATAACGGAGCCTCAAGTCAAGGTCTGTTCATGGATGGTCTCACGACTTGCCTTGCTATAGTAGCATGCCCTTTGGCGGAGCTTGCGGTCATGTCAATGACACTTGTTGATTGTGTTTCCTTCCGTATCATACCATGGGCATCCAGAACGTGCGTGTGTGTCTCTGGCAGCCTACAAGGTCTTGGTGTTGTGATACCCTTGAAGAAAAGGTTGGGCGGGCCAGCTCAAAGAAAGCACAAATATCAAGTCTGTAACTACCCTAGTTCCTTAGTTTCTGAGTTTTTCACTGTTGCTTTTTCTATAAGATCTTTGGCCTGCACGAGCATCATTAGTCAGTCATTAGGTTCGGTCATTGCTAGGAGCATGTATCTGGTTGGTTTTTGACGTGTGGGCATGTTAGTTGTGTACAAAGCATAGGTATTAAGAAGTTAGCCAAAATTCTCGGCGGGCCATGGACCAGGTCTGCCCGAATGAAGCTTCGCCCCTGCCCTTGGATGAAGCTTGCATATACTTGCGACCCTTGCGACGATGATTGTTGTGTATGCTGGCTAGCCTATGGCTTTTCATGGGCACTCACCTCGCTCTTTTTCTTTTCCGTTTGCTATATGTACCCTTTTTTGTCATGGTTTCTCTGATAAAATGGGTTGATCAGATTCTCGTTCCTTTTTTTCCTTTTATAAGCTGGATCAATCTATTTTCTTAAATGAGGTCATATTGAGATGGTACATAGTTGGAGTACAACTGAAGGGCCGTGGTGGAGAAAGCTGGCCAGTGGCTGCGGTGTGGTGGCACTGTGTAGAGCTCCGGGAAACCCCCCATAGTAAAAGAGGGAGGGGGTTGCTATTGACTTGTCTACGCGCCACCTTGCCTCGTGGATGAGACGATTCTACCTCTACTGCATATAGCAAAGCAAATGATAAGCATGGGCCAGCAGCTAGCATATTCCATTCATTTTGGTACATTACATTCTTGGCCATTCAGTTTTCACCATGTAGTGGAACACTAAATTGTAACCAACCATGCATGTGAAAGATAGCGTAATGCACATATTTTCTACTTATTGTATTTATACATCTAGAGATTTTTTATGATACATCATATTACTCAAAATAGTGTGTAGTATTTACTTGATCCAGGGGCCAGTATGGATCGGTCAATTTTTTGCTTTTGGATATATTGGTACTTCCTTATTAGGGGTAGATTTGTTCTTTAATGATTATAAATAATGTAGTAACCCTTAACTAATTAATCCTATCCTACCCGGCGCCATGTGTTCAGATCAGATCAGCGGGTTCGCGTACGCTTGACTTGCAATTAATTCCGGACGGCGGAATCGATGCGTACGTTTAGTGTGTAGTGCTTGTGAGCCGGGTCCAGCGCTAACATTGAGTTCTTCCCCGGCAACCTACTAAGCTTCGCCTTGCACGGCTCATGGTGTTCGCTGTTGACATGGAGACCCTTCTTGGCCAGCCGGACATGAACAACGGTAACGACGAGGAACCGTGTATGAAGACGTTGGGCCTCATCTAGCCGATGGACGTAGACCAGTGGCGGATCCAGGATTGGAGCAAGCCCCGGGCCCAAATTTTTTTTTTTGTCGCGAGAGAAAAACTTAAAATCCATCAAGCTACAGCTACCTCAAATATGGCTCAATTGCATCAAATATTTAGAATTTAAACTCAATGCTTAAAGATACAACAAAATAGATAAGAAGATGACAAGAACTACAAACAGTACGTGCAGTACAAAGAGTACCAAATCAATTGTTTCCTTCATCAGTGTCTTCCATAACTTGATCAACGGTGGAAGAAGAGCCAACACCTTAAGAGAAATCAGAAGCAAAATTTCATGAGAGAAGACATAAACATGAAGTGAAACAATTATCATTGTACAAAGTTGAAAACTTACTACTACGACGAGGTAAAGTTCCTTTGCGAAATCTATAGTCTTGAAAGCGATATATAATAGCATCATCATCAACCTTTGCAAATATTTCTCGCTCAATATTGCACACCATGGAATAATTCAACCAATCATCACCCATCTTATTCCTCAACTCAGTCTTGATAATACTCATAGCTGAGAAAGCTCTTTCCACTGATGCGGTTGCAACAGGCAAAATCAATGCCAACTCAATAAGACGATATACCAAAGGAAAGACTATGTGTCTATCAGTTTGGACCATCTTCACAGCAAGACTACCAAGGTCATTACAACTAACAAAACTTGGATCAGCTCTCACATCAGCAATGAAGTTTTCAAGTTGGTTTCTAAGGACAAAAGAAATCTCATATATGGAGAAGTCATTAGCATACATCTGAGCAAGTTGAACAAGTTTGTCTTCATCAAAATTAGCAAATGAGTTCCTTGGATCAAGACAAGCAATGCATCTCAACAATTGAGTAGATCTTTCAGCAAAGCGGTTATTTAACTCAGTAATTATTTGGTCAAGCAGAACATTGAATATTTCATATCTGAAGCGTTGATAGAAAGTTACCATTTGACCACCACGCCCCCTTGAACGACCCCGAGCGGGTATTGAACGACCCCTTTGTGTTAAATTTTCTGCATCATCATGAATGTTCTCTAATACATGCAAAACAGATGTCCACATCTCAATAAACCGACACAAAGTTTTATGATGTGAGCCCCACCGTGTATCTCCAGGTCTTACAAGGTTGGTTGCTTGGTTTTTCCCTCTTCCTGAAAAAATTTCCCCAGACTCCAATTGACTCACAATATTATCATGTTGTTCTTGGGCTAGTTCATCATGTCTCTTACAAGAAGCATTGACGGTGTTGACAATCAAAGTTATGTGGTTAAAGAAATCCAATACAGAGGAACAACACTTGACAACAGCAACAACCACTAACTGCAACTGATGGGCAAAGCAATGAATATAAAATGCATAAGGATTTTCATCTAGTATCAACCTTTGCAACCCACGAAATTGTCCTCTCATGTTAGAAGCTCCATCGTACCGCTGCCCTCTCAATTTAGACATAGACAAGCCATGTTTAAGAAACATACCATCCAAAGCTGCTTTTAGAGAAGCTGCCCTTGTGTCACCAACATGCTTAATCCCAATGAACCTCTCAATCGCATACCCATGTTTATCGACATACCTACATAACACAAAGAAGCACGAGAAACCAACAATTAGATACTACAGTACTACTATTAGTAAGGAACAAAACAACAATTAGATACAAAGTTACTAACCTTAAAACCATAGCCATTTGCTCCTTTATTGATGCATCTCTGGACTCATCAACAAGTAAAGAAAAATTTCTATCTCCAATGTCATCAATAATTACTTTGGTGGTCTCCTTTTCATCTTTTATTCTACAAAATGAAATGAAATTGATATTCAGTTAGTATTAACACCTTAACAGTAGCAACAGGCCAACAACAACACTCACAAAGAACTGGCAGCAGCAGTATGAAATTGATATTAACAGTAGCATTGTAGCAACAACATTTACATTCAAATACAGCAGGCAGCAGCAGATCAAAAATGTTCAAAAATACAGCAGGCAGCAACAGGCAGCAGCCAATCCATTACCAATCCAGCAGACCAGGAGAGGCCGGAGCAGAGTGGGCGAGCCGGGCAGCCAGCGAGCAGCGGAGCAGCAGCACTGCAGCAGGGCCAGCAAGGCAGCAAGGGGCCGGGCGCGCGCAGGCGAGCAGCAAGCCGCCAGGCGCCAGCGGGGGACGGCCGGACGGGCGACGGGGTGAGGCGTGAGCGGCGGTCGGCGGACGGGCGGAGCCGCGGAGGCCGGGGGGCGCGGGGCCGCGGGCGACGGGGCGGGCGGACTGGGGCGGGCGGCGGCGGCGGACTCACCTGCCTGCCTGCGCGTTCGTGGCTGCTGCCTCCAGTTTCGCTAGGTCTGCGATTGGCATCGAGCGAACTGGAAACGAGTGTGTTGGGTTGGGCCCTGGCTGTTAGTTGGGCTAAGCCCCGGGCCCAATTCAAAAACATACCTAGGTATTAACTAAAAAAAAAGCCACGCCCCGGGCCTGGGCCCTGGGGGCCTGGGGCCCAGATCCGCCCCTGACGTAGACGACAGAGCGAGTCAAGCCCGATGGAGATCGACGCCATGCTAGTGTGTGGCCTTGAACAGGAGCCCCTGGTTTCAGGCGATATGCTCGAATCGACTTCGACGACAGCTCACCTCAGGCGACATCACACGAGAACGCGGCAAGGAGCGGTGTTAGTGCCGGTGTTCAGTTCCTCCCGAGAAGCCTCGCGCTCAATCTCAATTTTTTTTTAGAAAAGGAGGATGACCCCCAGCCTCTGCATCTGGGAGATGCATATGGCCACTTTATTGATTATTCTCGAGGACCTTACAAAGTATTACAACAATATGCCTGAATCCGTCATCTTGACAACATATGCCACTACTCCTATTCAAATGATGCAGGGGTGCTACCTGGGCCACATACCCAGACTACTCACCTAATCCTATCATCCAAAGCCAGAAGCCCCATCCGAGCCACATACTGGGTCTGGGGCAAAAACTGGTCTGACGCACTCACATGTGTCGTCGCCGCCATCTTCCACATGTCCGTCTTCAGAGCAGATATTGAGGCTTCTACCTTGTGAGGTCACTCCGTCATCGACGCCACCTTGACGCCAGACAACTACCTCCACCTGCGCGAGTCCATCACCGCGCATCGGGCGCCGAGTCTCCACCGCACCACGCCGCCGAGATCCGCCGTCATCAATGTGAAGGATGAAGCACCGCTCCACCAAAAAGGCGCCCGCTGCTCCCTCGATCCCGTGTACGCCTCCAAGAATGACGCCCCCAAGAAGGAAACGACACCAATGCGCCGCCGTCATCCGATCAACTGATCTAGGGTTTCCCCCGGAGGTAGCGGATAGAGGTCTAGAGCTTCTCCACGGCGATGCCTTCAAGAAGGTAATGACACAACAGGGTGTCACCAACGCCGGCCATGGCATGAAGCCGAGCACAAGGTTTTCACCCGGATCCGCTCGAAGAACCTCCATCACGTAATGTGTGCACGGGTCGCCGCCGATCTGAGCCGCCGCACAACGAGCAGGCCGCACCGGCCAGATCAGATCTGTCCGGAGAGCACAACCTGCATGGTGCCGACCCAACCACCAGGCCCTCCATGCCGCCACCGCCGATCCGAGGTCAGATGGTGTGTCGCCGCAGACCCGGCCGCCGCCGCCGAACGCCGCCACGCAGCCCGAGGCAGAACCGGCTGTCGCACCCCACCATCGCCGCCCTTGGCCAAGGCAGCCGCCGCGCCGCCGTCGGAAGGCAAGCCCGCCGCGCCGCCAGGCCAGATCGGCCCTTGGCCGAGGCAGCCGCCGCGCCGCCAGGCCAGATCGGCCGCGCCACCCATGCCGCGGGGCGCCGCACCACCCCCACGGCGCAGGCAAGAGGGAGGACCCCCGCCACCGCCGTCAGCCCCGGGCCATCGCCGGCGGCGTCCTTCGGCGGCGGCGGAGGGAGGGGAGGAAGGGAGGGGAGGGGACCGACGGCGGCTAGGGATCGAGATCCCGCCCGAGTCGCCCGAGCGGGGGCGACGCGGGGGGCTCTCTGTTATCCGCTCAATCTCAATTACGAGGCTATCAAGGTTATATGATGAAACGAGTGCTTGACCATGGCGGGAAGGTTGTCTACGAGTATCCATCCGCATATGGACGGGTTCGTGGACAATGATATAGTAGCCGGCCATCCAACCATGCAAACATACATTTTCAAACCGGACGAATTACACACAAACCGGATAATTTTCATCAAACTGGACAAAAATCTTTACATTTCCAACACATTTCAACTAAACTATAGCAGAATGGGCTATTTTAACCTAGTATAAATGATCGTCGGCCATGACGGCACCCGTGTCCCACGACCTGTCTTTCCCATGTCCGGCAGCAAGCTCACCGGCCGACTGTGAGATCGGGAAGTGAAGCTTCACTGGGAGGGGGAGAGCGGTGGCCTTTACGAAGCCCGGCAAGACGTCGGCAGTGGCCTTCCTGGGACCCAAGCGGTGGCGGCCCCCGATGTTCTACTCTTCTTCACTATCGACAACGACACCCGTGGAAGTGCCGACCTTGTTGTTTGTGGCGGCGGGGCGCGAACGATGGTGGCGGCGCAGTCGATGCAAAGCTAGCAACGTCCGCCGTCTCATGCGCCACGTCGTCGGCCGCCTCTTCCATTGTCTCGTCGGCATCGCTGCCCTCCGAAGAACTCGCCGGCAAGCTAGTCGTATCCGCTGGCCAATGGGTCTTCCAGTTGGCTACAATGCCGGAGAGCTCCTACTTTTGTTCGGTGGAGAGGTTGCCCCAGAATGCTTTGGAACTCGAGACTATGGCGAGTGTGATGCAGAGAGGTGATAGGGAGCGAAGGAGTGATGCGGCTCTTGCCGGGCCTGGTCATGTATAAATAGCGGGCGCCGACCAAGCCAAGCGGCAGACTGTTTTTTGCCGGCAAGCAGACGGGCGGGTGGCATTTACATGTGGGCGCCAGAGTGGGTTTCTCGACAATTGCGTGTGTGCGCGCAAGTCAAGTCAAGTGATTGGTTGGTTGAAGAAGAGCTAGGGGTGAACTTGGGACTCCGGTACGTACCGTTGGTCATTGTTGCTGCGATGAGTGGCCAAGAAAGGAAAGGTCCACAGCCCGCAGACTTTGCATGCATTTGGCAGGCAAGGCAGGGCATGCGGGCCGAGCAGAAAACTTAGGGCATCTCCAGGGCCGTGCCATAAGACACACGCAAGCGTTTGAACTGACGGATGTAGGGCCGCGCGACCACCAGTTGCAGCTCGCTGGTCGCGGGCCCGTCGTCGCCGCCCTTGCGCCGTAGTTGCGGCCTCTTCGAACGGTTGTAGCACTGCTTGCTCGAGTCGCACCAACTCGACTTGCCGGTCGTAGCAAATCGTCTCGCCGGTCGTAGAAAATTGACTCGCCGGTTGCAGCTTTTTTCCGCGCCCGACGTAGCTTGCGACCTCGCAGATCGTAGCAAATCGTCTTGCCGGTAGTAGCAAATTGGCTCATGGTCGCAGGTTTTTTCCACGCCAGACGTAGCTCGCAGCCTCGCCGGTTGCATATTTTTTCCATGCTGGATGCAACTCTTTTCCATGCCGGTCACAACTTTTCTTCACGCCGGAGGCCAGACTCACCTTCGTGGTCTCGCTGGTCGAAGCTTTTTTCACGCCGGGCGCAGCTCGCGGCTTCGCCGATTGCAGCTTTTTTCCATGCCGGATGCAGCTCCCGGTGCGGGTGGTTGTAGGTTCGCCCCTCACCAGATGCAACTCCTGTTGTGGCCGTCGCCATAACCTGTCCAAGCATCTCTGGTTGCCGGCCGCAGCTTTGTCGAAGCAAGGTTCCAGCATCACGGTGCGCAATGGCTGCATCCCCATATGCCCCTGGCACCGCCGTTGCAGCTCGCGGTCACTGCCGTTGTAGCAACTGGCGCAGCGGTCATAGCATCCCGGTCGTCGGCCGCCCATGTCGTGTGGGCATCTCAGCAGCTCAGGTGAGGAGGCACGGGAGCATCAGGACTTGAAGGAGCGCGACGAGAGGGAGAAGCGCATGTGAGCCGAGCTGCTGGAGATATATGGACGAATAAGTGTGTGGCCCCACGTGCAGATGAGGACCTGTGGAACCGACGCGATGGCTTAGCCGATCGGCCGGCAGGCAACATTTCCGAAAGAAAATTTAGCCACACCCACACGCTCGCTCAGCTACCTATTAATATAATTTAACTAAGAGACCCTAAATTTTTTTTTAACTAAGAGCATCTCCACTTGCACCCCCAACAGCCCCCAGGGCAAGTTTTTATTCGTCGGCGCCAAAAAGAAAAAACCAGTCACGCCCCCAGGACGCCGAATTCCGCCGGTTCGGCCCATTTTTTGGCCCGGCGATCCCAGGCCGAACCCAGCGCACTAGGGGCGCTTGGGGGATCCGGCGGAAGGAAAAGCGGTGTATGGGCCACCACTATCAGGCGAAAAATGTTTTTACATGTCTAGATTCGCCCCCCCCCCCGCGCGCGCACTACCCCTTCTGCCGCCGTGCCGATCTTGGTGCCGCCTACCTGCCCATCGCCGCTAGAAAGGCCATTTTGCTGCCGGAAAGAGGGGGTTTGCCGTAGCAGCCTCCACTCCGCTCCTGGGCGAGCTTTCCGGCGCTCCGGCCACGCAGGCGGGGTTACCAGCGGCTGCACGACTACCATGCCCGTCAGGTGTTCGGCGATTTGTCTACTCGGTGATGGACTCGGATGACGAGGAGACATTTGCGGTGCTGCTGGAGGAGGAAGCCGATGCCGACGCCCAGGACGAAGAGCACCTCATGGTCCTCGCCGCTTGATACGTCTTCAACGTATCTATAATTTTTGATTGTTCCATACTATTATATTATCTGTTATGGATGCTTAATGGGCTTTAATATGCACTTTTATATTTTTTGGGACTAACCTACTAACCAAAGTCCCAGTGCAAATTGCTGTTTTTTTTGCCTATTTCAGTGTTTCGCAGAAAAGGAATATCAAACGGAATGAAACCTTCGCGAGGATCGTTTTTGAAACAAACGCAATCCAGGAGACTTGGAGTGGACGTCAAGAAAGCAACGAGGCGGCCACGAGGCAGGAGGGCGCGCCCAGGGGGGTAGGCGCGCCCCACCCTCGTGGGCCCCTCGCAGCTCCACCGACCTACTTCTTTCGCCTATATATACTCATATACCCTGAAAACATCCAGGAGCACCACGAAAGCCTATTTCCACCGCCGCAACCTTCTGTACCCGTGAGATCCCATCTTGGGGCCTTTTCCGGCGCTCCGCCGGAGGGGGAATCGATCACGGAGGGCTTCTACATCAACATCATAGCCTCTCCGATGATGTGTGAGTAGTTTACCACAGACCTTCGGGTCCATAGTTATTAGCTAGATGACTTCTTCTCTCTCTTTGGATCTCAATACAAAGTTCAACTCGATCTTCTTGGAGATCTATTCGATGTAATACCTTTTGTGGTGTGTTTGTCGAGATCCGATGAATTGTGGGTTTATGATCAAGATTATCTATGAACAATATTTGGTTTTCTCTAAATTCTTATATGCATGATTTGATATCTTTGCAAGTCTCTTCGAATTATTAGTTTGGTTTGGCCTACTAGATTGATATTTCTTGCAATGGGAGAAGTGCTTAGCTTTGGGTTCAATTTTGCGGTATCCTTTCCCAGTGACAGCAGGGCAGCAAGGCACGTATTGTATTGTTGCCATCGAGGATAAAAAGATGGGGTTTATATCATATTGCTTGAGTTTATTCCTCTACATCATGTCATCTTGTTTAATGCGTTACTCTGTTCTTATGAACTTAATACTCTAGATGCATGCTGGATAGCGGTCGATGTGTGGAGTAATAGTAGTAGATGCAGAATCGTTTCGGTCTACTTGTCACGGACGTGATACCTATATACATGATCATGCCTAGATATTCTCATAACTATACGTTTTTCTATCAATTGCTCGGCAGTAATTTGTTCACCCACCGTAAAATATGCTATCTTGAGAGAAGCCACTAGTGAAACCTATGCCCCCCGGGTCTATTTTCCATCATATTAATCTCCCGTCAACTAGCTATTTTTATCGTAGTTTATTTTGCAATCTTTACTTTTCAATCTATACAACAAAAATACCAAAAATATTTATCTTATTATCTTTATCAGATCTCACTTTTGCAAGTGGCCGTGAAGGGATTGACAACCCCTTTATCGCGTTGGTTGCAGGGTTCTTAACTGTTTGTGCAGGTACTAGGGATTTGCATGTAGTCTCCTATTAGATTGATACCTTGATTCTCAAAACTGAGGGAAATATTTACGCTACTTTGCTGCATCATCCTTTCCTCTTCAAGGGAAAACCAATGCATGCTCAAGAGGTAGCAAGAAGGATTTCTGGCGCCGTTGCCGGGGAGATCTACACACAAGACAAGACATACCAAGTACCCATCATAAACTATTATCCCTCGCATTACATTATTTGCCATTTGCCTCTCGTTTTCCTCTCACCCACTTCACCTTTGTCGTTTTGTTCGCCCTTTTCCGTCCGTCTCTTTTTGCCTACCTTTTTGTGAGCTCGCTCTTTGTGCGACTTGTTGCCATCATGTCTGAAACGGGGGAGGTTATCATTGATAAGGATAATAGTAATAACGCGGGAAACTTTGATACTTTTGATGATCCTCTTGAAAAACCTACTATTTTACACACTAAAAAGTTTCGGGTCGGTAGTGGTAATATTATTGGAAAAGGGGTTATTCAAGATTTCTTTACTTGTGCCAGTGCCTTGCCACTATGGGTGGGTCTATTCTTCATAGAACTAGTAGTCTTGCGGATGCAATATCCTTGCTTGTAGTTGAACTTCAAAGACAGTTTATTCATTTGCATCCTTGCATACAAAGGATTTTTCTAGAATTTTCCAATATTGAGCATTCTTCTGTTAAGCGAGCAGCTACTATCTTTTTGGCACATGAGTTCAGATTTATAATGAAAGAGGCCAAAGAAAATTTTGCGCATTATAGGGTGGATGCTGGTCGTCCTCCCATAGAAGCTATCCCTTTTAATCAAGAAGACATAATGCGTTTACAATCTTTAGATCATGCTGCTTATAATGAAAACCTTAGAAAAAGGGTTCCTACCAATGTTCTAGTTGATAGAATCTCCGAACTTAATGATGATTTTGCTATTCAAAACAATGGGCTAGGTTTTTTCTCTTGAGCAAAGGCTCATGACGTTTTGCCAAAAGAATGCTCATAATGATGAATTGGTTGTGCAATATGAGGGGAATATGAGATGAGTTTTCATGATTTACCTTATCATTATGGCAATACGTAGATCTATTCTTGTTTTTATGCCTAGTTAGGGGCGTTAAACGATAGCGCTTGTTGGGAGGCAACCCAATTTTATTTTTGTTGTTCCTATTTAGTAATAAACAATTCATCTAGCCTCTGGTTAGATGTGGTTTTGTGTTTTAATTAGTGTTTGTGCCAAGTAATACCTTTAGGATAACCTACGGTGATAGTTAATTTGATCTTGCTGCAAAATAAAAACTTTTGCGCGCACGAGATTAGTTTTCATAAATCACAGGAACCTGCTTTTCAGTTGATTCTTTTTGCAGAAGATTAATAAACAAATTTATTAGGACTTCCTAATTTCTCAGAATTTTTGGAGTTACAGAAGTATGCGTTTGATACAGATTACTACATACTGCTCTGTTTTTGACAGATTCTGTTTTTCATGTGTTGTTTGCTTATTTTGATGAATCTATGGCTAGTATCGGGGGGTATGAACCATAGAGAAGTTGGAATACAGTAGGTTTAACACCAATATTAATAAAGAATGAGTTCATTACAGTACCTTAAAGTGGTGGTTTGTTTTCTTATACTAACGGAGCTCACGAGATTTTCTGTTTGAGTTTTGTGTTATGAAGTTTTCAAGTTTTTGGGTAAAGATTTGATGGATTTTGGAATAAGGAGTGGCAAGAGCCTAAGCTTGGGGATGCCCAAGGCACCCCAAGGTAAAATTCAAGGACAACCAAAAGCCTAAGTTTGGGGATGCCCCGGAAGGCATCCTCTCTTTCGTCTTCGTCTATCGGTAACTTTATTTGAGGCTATATTTTTATTCACCACATGATATGTGTTTTGCTTGGAGCGTCTTGTATGATTTGAGTATTTGCTTTTTAGTTTACCATAATCATCCTTACTGTACACACCTTTTAGGAGAGACACACATGAATCGAAATTTATTAGAATACTCTATGTGCTTCACTTATATCTTTTGAGCTAGATAATTTTGCTCTAGTGCTTTGCTTATATCTTTTAAAGCACGGCGGTGGTTTTATTTTATAGAAATTATTGATCTCTCATGTTGCACTTATATTATTTTGAGAATCTTTTAGAACAACATGGTAATTTGCTTTGGCTATAAAATTAGTCCTAATATGATATGCATCCAAGATGGGTATTATAAAAACTTTCATATAAAGTGCATTGAATTCTAAGAGAAGTTTGATACTTGATGATTATTTTGAGATATGAAGATGGTGATATTAGAGTTGTGCTAGTTGAGTAATTGTGAATTTGAGAAATACTTGTGTTGAGGTTTGCAAGTCCCGTAGTATGCACGTATGGTAACCGTTGTGTGACAAATTTGAAGCATGATTTATTCTTTGATTGTCCTCCTTTGTGTGGAGGTCGGGATCGCGCGATGGTTAACTCCTACCAACCCTTTCCCTAGAAGCATGCGTGTAGTACTTTGTTTTGATGACTTCTAGATTTTTGCAATAAGTATGTGAGTTCATTATGACTAATGTTGAGTCCATGGATTATACGCATTCTCACCTTTCCATCATTGCTAGCCTCTTCAGTACCGTGCATTGCCCTTTCTCACTTTGAGAGGTGGTGCAAACTTCGTCGGTGCATCCAAACCCCGTGATATGATACACTCTATCACACATAAACCTCCTTATATCTTTCTCAAAACAGCCACCATACCTACCTATTATGGCATTTCCACAGCCATTCCGAGATATATTGCCATGCAACTTTCCACCGTTTCATTTATTATGACACGCTTCATCAATGTCATATTGCCTTGCATGATCATGTAGTTGACATCGTATTTGTGGGAAGGCCACCATGCATAATCTTTCATACATGTCACTCTTGATTCATTGCCTATTCCGGTACACCGCCGGAGGCATCCATATAGAGTCATATTTTGTTCTAGTATCGAGTTGTAATCTTTGAGTTGTAATTAAATAGAAGTGTGATGATCATCATTATTAGAGCATTATCCCAAAAAAGGCCAAATAAAAAAAGGGGAAGGCCAAATAATAAAAAAGAGAGAAAAAGAATAAAAGGGACAATGTTACTATACTTTTTCCACACTTGTGCTTCAAAGTAGCACCATGATCTTCATTATAGAGAGTCTCTTATTTTGTCACTTTCATATACTAGTGAGAGTTTTTCATTATAGAACTTGGCTTGTATATTCCAATGACGGGCTTCCTCAAATGCCCTAGGTCTTCATGAGCAAGCAAGTTGGATGCACACCCAGTTAGTTTCTTTTGTTGAGCTTTCATACATTTATAGCTCTATTGCATCCGTTGCATGTCAATCCCTACTCCTTGCATTGACATCAATTGATGGGCATCTCCCTAGCCCGTTGATTAGCTGCGTCAATGTGAGACTTTCTCCTTTTTGTCTTCTTCACACAATCCCCATTATCATATTCTATTCCACCCATAGTGCTATGTCCATGACTCAAGCTCATGTATTGCATGAAAGTTGAAAAAGTTTGAAAAAACTAAAGTATGAAACAATTGCTTGGCTGAAACCGGGGTTGTGCATAATTTGAGTATTTTGTGTGACGACGATGGAGCATAGCCAAACTATATGATTTTGTAGGGATGAACTTTCTTTGGCCATGTTATTTTGATAAGACATGATTGTTTAATTAGTATGCTTGAAGTATTATTATTTTTATGTCAATATTAAATTTTTGTCTTGAATCTTTCGGATCTGAACATTCATGCCACAATAAAGAGAATTACATTGAAAATTATGTTAGGTAGCATTCCACATAAAAAATTCTGTTTTTATCATTTACCTACTCGAGGACGAGCAAGAATTAAGCTTGGGGATGCTTGATAGTCTCCAACGTATCTATAAATTTTTATTGTTCCATGCTATTATATTATCTGTTTCGGATGTTTAATGAGCTTTAATATGCACTTTTATATTTTTTGGGACTAACCTACTAACCAAAGGCCCAGTGTAAATTGCTGTTTTTTTGCCTATTTCAGTGTTTCACAGAAAAGGAATATCAAACGGAATCCAAACGGAATGAAACCTTCATGAGGATCGTTTTTGGAACAAACGCAATCCAGAAGACTTGAAGTGGACGTCAAGGAAGCAACGAGGCGGCCACGAGGCAGGAGGGCGCGCCCAGGGGGTAGGCGCGCCCCCACCCTCGTGGGCCCCTCGCAGCTCCACCGACCTACTTCTTTCGCCTATATATACTCATATACCCTGAAAACATTCAGGAGCACCATGAAACCCTATTTTCACCGCTGCATCCTTCTGTACCCATGAGATCCCATCTTGGGGCCTTTTCCGGTGCTCCGCCGCAGGGGGAATCGATCATGCAGGGATTCTACATCAACACCATAGCCTCTCCGATGATGTGTGAGTAGTTTACCACAGACCTTCGGGTCCATAGTTATTAGCTAGATGACTTCTTCTCTCTCTTTGGATCTCAATACAAAGTTCTCCTCGATCTTCTTGGAGATCTATTCGATGTAATACTTTTTGCCGTGTGTTTGTCGAGATCTGATGAATTGTGGGTTTATGATCAAGATTATCTATGAATAATATTTGGTTCTTCTCTGAATTCTTATATGCATGATTTGGTATCTTTGCAAGTCTCTTCGAATTATCAGTTTGGTTTGGCCTACTAGATTGATATTTCTTGCAATGGGAGAAGTGCTTAGCTTTGGGTTCAATCTTGCGGTGTCCTTTCCCAGTGACAGCAGGGGCAGCAAGGCACGTATTGTATTGTTGCCATCGAGGATAAAAAGATGGGGTTTATATCATATTGCTTGAGTTTATCCCTCTACATCATGTCATCTTGCTTAATGCGTTACTCTATTTTTATGAACTTAGGGCTTCTCCAGCCGCGCCCCCAGGAAGGCCTCCCCAGGCGTTTTTTGCGCCGGCGCCAAAAAAACGGCCCAGTCGCTCCCCCAGGAGCCAGATTTTCACCGGCCTGGGCCGAAAACAGCGCCGGCGGACCCAGGCCGAACCCGGCGTGCTGGGGGGCGCCCGGGGGCGCCGGGGCAAACTGTTTTGGCGCGAAAAAGCCGCGGGCCAGCCGCGTTAGGGACACGGCGGCTCGTCTTCCCCCAACTGCCTCGGTTCCCGCGGGGAATCAATGGCAAGGCTGCCGCCGGTCAGCCTTGCCATTGATTCCTCATGGGCGGCGCGTCACGGGATAGCGCGCCGACGCCTCCCCTCCCTCGCACGCTTACACACGGGCGCGGAGCGGCTATAAAAGCCGGCGGTCAGTCGTCTATGCCCACACCAGACTCGCCCCTCGCCGCCGCCCAGCCCCTCTCTCTGTCTCTGTCTTCCTCTCCCGAGCGCCACCGGCAGCCCCTCTCTCTCCCTCTCTACCACCGCCGAGCCCATCGCCATGGCAGAGCGCTTCCCCGGAGACGAGGCGGCGGCGAATGGCTTCGGCCGCCGTTCGCTCCGCGAACAGGAGTCCTGGCTCCTGTTCCAAGCGAACATCCCGGCGCCGCCGGACATGCGCGCCGGGCCGACGGGGTGGCGGCTCAGCGACGGGGGAGTGCCCGTTCCCCCATTACCCGACGCCGTGGCGAAGCCCAGGCACTTCGCCGAGGAGATCGAGGTCGCGCGCGCCTCCCTGACCGACGACGAGCGCTCCCTCCCCCAGTACATCGCCGACAATCATGCGGCTTCGGCGGCGTACTTCCAGCGCCGCCAGCAGCAGCGCCTGGCCTCCACCAACGGCGGGCCGGTGGTCGACGGCGTGAAGAACAGCGAGGGGCGCCACCTGTGGTGGGGCGTCCCCGGCCGCATGCTGGATGGCGTGCTGGCATACCTTGACGGCAGCAACAACCCGCCGTTGACCTATCCTGTGACGGGGGCCGCCCCGTCGCAACACCAACGCGCATGGGCACCAAGGAGGTTCACCTCCTCCTTGTCTTCCTCCTCTCGCTCATCTTCCCACTCCTCCGGTTCTCCGGTGCTTCTCGGCGTCAAGGCCGAGCCCGCGGCGAAGACGCCAATCGGTCGGCGCACTCGCAGCGTCGGCATCGTCATCAATGAGGGCGGCCGGTGCGCCTCATCCTCGTCGGCACCTCCGCGCTTCGTCAAGCCAAAGATGGAGCCGGGGCTGGCGCCGGTGAAGACGGAGCCGGGGTTGGCGCCAGTGAAGGCGGAGTTCGACGACGACGACGCGGCCCTAGAATGGGCGCGCCAGGACTCCATTGCGATGGAGAAGGCGCGCTGGGAGAAGGAGAAGGAGCGCTAGTGCGCCACCCTGCACCGCTTCGAGGAGCGCCGACGCGGCCGCGATGAAGACGGGGTCGTCGTCTTATGCGACAGCGACGACGAGGACGACGCGCCGCCGCCAGTTCGCCATGGCGATGCTGGGCAGGGGTCCAGCAGGGGCGCCCGCGTCAAGGAGGAGAAGGCCGACGACGACGATGGCGGCGACGGCGGCGACGACTTCAGCCCCTTTCTTTTTTAGATTAGGTTAATGTAATGAAAATGCACGAATTTCACCGAAATTTGCCATGTTTGGCCAAAATTGAACTAGTTTTTATCATAACTTCGTCGAACGGTCCTTCTTTTTTTTATTTTAATACGCGCCTGGGGGCGGCCCTGGGGGCCGACGGCTGGGGACCGACTCGCCCCCAGGGCCATTTTTTGCGCCGGCTCACCCCCAGGCGGCGCTTTTAGACGCCCCCTGGGGGGCCAACGGCTGGAGATGCCCTTAATACTCTAGATGCATGATGGATAGCGGTCGTTGTGTGGAGTAATAGTAGTAGATGCAGATGCCTATATACATGATCATGCCTAGATATTCTCATAACTATGCGCTTTTTTATCAATTGCTCGGCAGTAATTTGTTCACCCATCGTAAAATATGCTATCTTGAGAGAAGCCACTAGTGAAACCTATGGCCTCTGGGTCTATTTTCCATCATATTAATCTCCCGTCAACTAGCTATTTTTATCGTAGTTTATTTTGCAATCTTTACTTTTCAATCTATACAACAAAAATACCAAAAATATTTATCTTATTATCTTTATTAGATCTCACTTTTGCAAGTGGCCGTGAAGGGATTGACAACCCCTTTATCGCGTTTGTTGCAAGGTTCTTAACTGTCTGTGCATGTACTAAGGATTTGCATGTAGTCTCCTACTGGATTGATACCTTGGTTCTCAAAAACCGAGGAAAATACTTACGCTACTTTGTTGCATCACCCTTTCCTCTTCAAGGGAAAACGAATGCATGCTCAAGAGGTAGCACTGCTCTAGCCGCCTGTTCGCGAGCAATGCAAAGCCGCGGCGAGGTGTTTCGGCGCCGGGCCGGCAAAAGGCAAAGCAGAGGCATCGACTGAAGGGCTATTGCTTGCTCGACGCCGACTACTTCACCGACACTCCACTGCACGGGGAGTAAGTATTTCGGCGCTGTTTATCGGATGAGCTGAAAGATCTTCCTCGGGATTGTGAATTCCACCCGAGAGTTCGTCAGCTACTTCAAGTGCAAGAAGGATTGCACCGGCACACTTGGATTCACCTCACTCCAGAAGTGCACGACAACTACGAGGATGCTTGCATACGGAGCTCCCCGTGATATACTGGAAGACTATGGATGCATGGCCGAGTCCACCACCATTGAGTGTTTGTACAAGTTCTGCAGAATAGTGGTGGCAATGTTTGGACCATAATACTTGCGATCACCCAATGCTGAAGACACTGCTCGGATCCTAGTATAGAATGCAACAAGATGATTTCCTGGGATTCTTGGAAGCATCGACTGTATGCATTGGGCATGGAAAAACTGTCCATTTGCTTGGCAGGGGATGTACAGAGGTTCCAAAGGAGCTTGTAGTTTGGTATTTGAGGCGGCGGCCAAACAGGACCTCTGGATTTGGCAATCCTTCTTCGGTATGCCAGGAACTCACAATGACATCAATGTACTGCAGTGCTGAAATGTTTTTGCCAAGCTTGTTGAAGGTCATGCTCCTCCGATGAACTTCAAGGTCAATGGGCGCCACTACAACAAGGGATACTACCTAGCAGATGGCATCTATCCGAGATGGTCCACATTTGTGAAGACTATCTCAAACCCTATGCCAGGAGGCAAGAACTCCTACTTTGCCAAGTGTCAGGAGGCTTGCAGGAAGAATATCGAGCGGGCGTTTGGTGTGCTCCAATCTCGATTTGTTGTTGTCTGGTACCCCGCTCTGACCTGGTTGAAAGATCAAATGTGGAAAGTCATGACTTGCCGTGTCATCTTGCAAAACATGATCATTGAGAGCGAGCAGGAAGAGCCAGTGTTTGACACTGAACCATATTACATGCAGGGTCCTCTTGCCAAAGTTGATCACCAGCTACCGGCAACCTGGTCTGCCTTACTCAATATGCGTCAGGAGATCCGAGACCCACATGTGCATCAAGAACCACAACACGATTTGGTGGAGCACCTATAGAGGCTCAAGGGCAACACCTAGCTCGACATGTGATGAAATATGAGTTTTTTTGTGTTCAAATTATGAGTTTGATTTGTTGAACTATTTGATTTGTATTGATTTCTGTGATGAACTATGTGATAAAAATTAATTTTTGTTCAATTTGTTCCAAACCACACCGAACATGGGCCAAAATTGGGCCGACTTTCACCGAAAGTGGGCCAAAATCGGCGGCTGAGGGGGCGAGCTTGGGGGTCAGCTGGAAACCCGAGCCCCCTACGCCGATTTTTCCGTCGGTTGGCCCCCAGCCGGCGCTATTTCAAGCCCCGGGGGGGCCGAACGGCTAGAGATGCTCTAAGAAGTCATCGATCTCGATCGCCGGTGCATGGAACGAAAACAAAGAATTGATTTTGATTATCGATCAAACTCGCTCACCGCCACAGTAACGTACACACGTACACATATGCATATCTACATATAGTATATGCGTGATGAGCTCAGACTTTGTAGCCACCGGCAGCGGCGGCGGCGGTGGGGGTGGCGGGGGCGGGGACGACCATGGAGACGATGGTGTCGCTCAGGAATGACTCAATGAGCGTGCGCTTGTCCTGGGGATTCCCGGGAAGAAACGTGGCGTAGCTCTTCTTGACGGCGGACTCGAGGGCAGGGACAAACTTGTAGGCCTCGTATGCATCACCCGTGGTCTCCTTGATGGCCTTGCTGAAGGCAGAGTCGAAGACGGTGGACCTGTCCTTTATCGGGGCAGCATCGGCAGTGGTGGCTGCAGTGCTAAAGGCGGCGTCGATCTGGTCGATGGCCTTGAGCTCGCCGGCAGGGATCGGCCCCTTGACTTCCTCACCGAAGTGGACCTTCAGGATGCCGACGATGATGCAGAGCGACTTGTCGAACATGGCCACGAAGGATTCATACTTGGCCTCCGGGGTAGCACCCTGGGCTTTTTGTGAGGCCCCCGCCAGAGTGAAGCCGACCCTGGAGTTGAAAATGGCTTTGGTGCTGGACGTGTCGGTGACCCCCTCAAGAGACCAGCTGCCGAAGATCTACACGAAGGTGTTCGCGAATATCTTGCCCTTGTCCATTGGAGGGGCTGCGGCTGCGGCCGCCACGGCCGCCTTGAAGGCGTTGTTGGCCTTCTCAACTAGCTTCTGCTCCTTAGTCGTGGCCTTGGGCTGTGGCCCGGCTGGGGCGTAGCCAGCTTCGGCAGCGTACGAGACGGCTGGCCCCGCCACGAGGGCGACGGCCACCAAGAGCGCCACTGTACACTGCTGCACCGCCATTGCTGCTTCTCTTGTCTTGCGTTGGTTGGTTTGCACACTACGTAGGAGGAGAGATTGTGGTGCGATGTGAGGATGAAGGAGCTTAATTAGCTCTATATATACATCGACCCGCACGTTGAGAGGCCCAGAGAGATTACCGCACCCAAATTAGCAATCCCCTCCTCTCCTCTCCTTTTTTTAGCCAAACTCATTATCCCCGTGAGCTCTTCATGCCACAAACCAATAATAATAGCATCGATTAGATCCCTAACTACTGTTTAACCTCGTGGGGTGGGTAATAATAAAAGTAATAAAAAATCAACAACGTGCGAAGATGTGATTGGACATAAGGGAAGGGAGGGGCCCACCCCTTAAAAATCAGGAGGCATAGTTACTTAGTTAGGATGTTTATGTATTCTCTTCGTAGGAGCCCGTGAATGTAGCATTTTCGGGGTAATAACCTTCCAGTCCGAACTGTATAGGATCCTCTCCCCTGTACCAATCCTCCAAATATATCCACGCTTGAAGGATGAAAAAGCAAACATGATGTTGTGGCCATGTGAATGATGAGCCTTTCTTAAGGGTAGATTGTAAGAGATCATAGTTAGGGTAGTACTTGGCTTTTAAAATTCTTGCGTGGAACAAATCAGGTTTAGGTATGAATCTCGATCATTGCTTGGCAAGCATCGCAAGGCTAAAAGAATATATAAATCTCTAAAGTCCTTACCCCCTTCACTTTTAGGAAAGAGAATTGTCCACCATGCGAGCCAATCCATCTTTTTATTATCCTCCTCATCTCGCCACCCAAACTGAGCAATAATGTCATTAATTTCTTTGCAAATTCCTTTAGGCAAATAAAATACAAAGATGGCGAACACAGTTATAGCTTGAGTTGTGGCCTTTAGAGCATCTCCAGCTGCACCCCAACAGGCCTCCCAAGGCCATTTTTTAGCACCGACGCCCAAAAATCGGCCCAGTCGCGCCCACAGGAGCCCAATTTTCGCCGGTTAGGGCTGAAACTAGCGCCGACGAACCCAGGCCAAACCCGGCACGCTGGGGGGCGCCCGGCGGCCCCGTACAATCTTTTTTGGTGCGAAAGAACGGCGGGCCCGCCGAGTCAGCGACCCCCGCGCCTCGTCGTCCTCATCGCCTCGGTTTCCATGGGGAATCAATGCCAAGGCTGCCGCCGGTCAGCCTTCCATTGATTCCTCACGGGCGGCGCGGTGAGGCAACGCGCCCTCTCTCGTCACGCGTACACATGCCACCCCCCGGCCGCTATATAAGCCGCCCCTGCCTCGCCGCTGAACGCACCCTACCCGCAACCCCCCTCTCTCCCCGTGCACTCACAGCCGTCGCCGCCGAACTCTCTTTCCCTCTCTCCCGGTGCACGCACAGACGATGGGCGAAAGGTGCCCCGGCGAGGGGCAGCGGACAATGGCTTCAGCCGCCGCTCTCTACACGAGTGGGAAGCCCATCTCCTCCACGAAGCGAACTACCCGGCGCCTCCCGACATGCGTGCGCCGGTGCGGTGGAGGCTCAGCACCGGGGGCGTCCCCGTCCCCCCGCTGCCCCCTGCTGCCCGACGTCGAGCACCCCCACTACTTCCAGGCCGAGATCGACCGTGTGCGGGCGTCTCTATCGGAGGAGGAGCGAGCCCTTCCGGAGTACGACGCCGGCAACCACGAGGCGTGGGCAGCGTACTTCGAACACCGAAAGGCGGAGCGGCTGGCCTCCATCAACAACATGCCACTGGTGAGGGGGCGCAACAACAGCGACGGCCGCCGCCTGCGGTGGAGCGCCCCCGGCCGCACGCTACACGCTGTCCTCGAGTACCTCGAGGGTGGCAACGATCCGCCGCTGACGTACCCGGCCGCCCCGGTCCCCTGCCAAAGTTGCGGTTCATGGAAGCCGAGGAGGATGCTGGGCGGGTCCTCCTCCTCCCGTTCCTCCTCCCGCTCCTCCGGATCGCCATCAATGAGGGCGGCGGCGGTTCCTCGGGTCCAGCCTCCCGCCTCATAAGGCCGAAGACGGAGCCGGCGCTTGGCCCCGTGAAGTGCGAGCACAACGACGAGGCCGCCTTCGACGACGAGGCCGCCATGAAGTGGGCGCGGGAGGACTGGGCGCGGACGGAGATGGAGCGCCAGCGCCGCGTCCTGGAGGAGATCGCCGCTCGATGTCGTGGCCGCGACGAGGGAGGCGTCGTCGTTCTCGATGACAGCGACAATGAGGTGCTGCCGCCGGCCAAACCAGTCCACCATGGGGACCCCAGGCAGGGGTCCAGTAGGGACGGCCGCGTGAAGGAGGAGAAGGACGACGATGGCGGCGGTGACTTCGACGTCTTCAGCGAGTTCTTCGGCCTGTCGGCGCGGCCGTTCTTCTTCTTCTTTTTAGTAGACTTATTATTATGTTTCTATATGTAAAAAAACTGTGAACCACCTAAATATCGCCTAATGTATGCCGTGTTTGCCGAAATTTTCCCAATCATGTTTTTTTAAAAGAGCGTCTAGGGCAGACCTGGGGGCGGCGGCTGGGAAGCCGATCGCCCCCAAGCGGCACTTTTTTCTAGCGGGGGGGGGGGGGGGGGACGACGACGACTGGAGATGCTCTTACTAAGATCTCCTTCCTTCCAATGGATAATTGCTTCTCGATCCATCCTTTCAACCCTTGTTTACATCTACACAAGCTACTGAATTAAGAAATTTGTGCTAATCAGGTTGTTGTACTAGCTGCACTGTTAAGATAAATCAGGGCAAATGAGACATAAGCTGTTGTTATATCCGCGACTTAAGAGAGCACGTAAACCCACTTTGTTATGCGTTATTGGGATCTTCATGTTCATTACTGTTAAATAGATTGTGTGCGATTATGCAATTATTGTCCCATGATCTGATTTAGTTATGTCGTTTGTGTATGTGCTACTGTGTTACTGTCATCCCGTTCAGTTTTATCATTTGCATTGCATGGTGATGAGTACAACCGTTGGACGAAACTTTATTCGTCACAGTAACCTTTTAATTTTTTGGTGCTCTAGAATTGCCAAATGTGAATCGGGTGCACTATGTGTGCTTCATATACAGGCCATATGTTACAGTCTTAGTGAATCATTATGATTCTACCTCAGCAAACTGAAATCCTATTGATGTTGCATTTGTATGGCTTCCTTTTCAGGGCTATGCATTGTTATGTGTTGGTTACCCATCCTCTTATCTGGAGGTTGAAGCTCAAGATAAAGACAAGGCAAGCAATTCTCTTAGCCGCCTTCTGAATTCTAAGAATTTTCTAGTTCAAATATGCAGTAGGAACTATGAAATATTCTTCTAAATTCTGATGATTGCACCATTAATAATGGTCTATCTAAAATTCTCAATGTATAGGTATATTGGCTCCAGTTTGGAATATATTTTGCACGAGGGCCTGTTGTAAGTATTGCCAACCTTTTCTTGTTCGAAAACTGCGGTTCCTTGTTCTAGGAAGCTGATAGCTATGGCTATCAGCCAAGTCAGTGTTATTGATACCCCTCTTAAATATGTGCATCTTTCGAGCTTTCCTAAGATGAAACCGATCCGTCTTTCTATTTCAGGATAGAGATGATTACACACTAGAGCTTGCAATGGGAGATGAGTGAAACGTGCCCATAAGGTTTGACCCATCAAAAACTTCAGTTCTGCAATTTCATCCAATTCTGACACTCTATTTCCACTCTTTTCAGTGGTATGGTCTTTAAGCGACGCTCCTACAGTTTGTAGGTTATAGGGTTGCAGAGATTTGATTTGCAAGTGGAGAAAGAAAAAAAACCTTTGGTCTCTGTTCTCTGTGTTGTGTGTTCCGTGTTTTCGCAAATTTTTATGTGCAAATATGCTTGTAGGGATTCCATTTCTCATCCTTTTTGCCCCTAGTACACAAAAAACTCAATGGACTGTATGTAAAAATGTGAACTACTTAGGGCCTCAACTCAATCTTTAGTGCAACGAAAGGATGTTTCTAGCTGTGGTTGTCTGTTCCACTTAAGGCATTTCACTTGATGTTGCTTATCAGTTTGTCAGTTGGTAGTAGATTCGGAGTGGTTGAATGTCCTCTCAGCCTGTACGAATGCGATCGATAACATGTCTAGGGATACTATGGATGTGGCGCTACCGATAGGAGCGCAACTCAGAAGTTGTTTAATTTCAAAATTTTATCCTTGGTAAATTATGGACAACTTCAAATCTTCGGAGTACATTAACACAATCTATGTTTTACATGTTACAAAATTTCAAGTGCAAAGTCATTTTTTATTAGAAACATGGAGCGCAATGTGGATGCAAGGAGACAAAGTACACCACATGCACACTAATATCGCATGAACCAAAGGCTGAAGTTGTGAAATATCAAGATTGGCGAAATCATCGCATGCACCTCGCTATCTTCTATACTTTTATTTCAGTATTAGATGTACTTTCTAGGATTAGGGATGGCAATGGGTACCCATTACCCGTGTACCCAGCGGGTAAAAATCCTATTATGGCAAGGGTATGGGTTAAAAAAATACCCATGGGTACATAAATAGGAAATTTGAAACACATCGGGTATAGTGGGTATGTGTATGGTTTAGTATAACCCATACCCGTGTACCATGTATCCGCATATAATTTTATAAATTGGTCTTAAGTATTATTTATCCACATATTAAACATTTTCTTACATAAATCCCGCAGCTAGCCCATGACGAAGCTAGAATCCCATGTCCAGAATCCCATACATGATACGTATCTAGGTGATTAATGTCTAGAATTGCCTCATTCCTTATATGGCTATATATATCAATGTTAATTGACGTCCAAAATTACCACAAATAAGTGTTGTTGCTCATGAGATGTGCTGCTGTTTACGAGTATGTGTTGTTGTCAAGATGTGTTTCTCTACTATCTACTAGTAGAATGCCCTTGCGTTGCCACGGGCTAACAAAATATATACACAACAAAAATATGCTACTAAAAATGTATATACAAAGAGAAATGTCATGTGATATGGGAGTGATAGACAATTGACATGTGATGATATTTCATTCTTGTGATGGGGTAGATAAATGCATCTCCTCGTCATCTTTCTCTTCCCCTCCCTATCTCACAATCTTTTCTTCTTCGTGTGTTTCTCATGGGGGCAAGCATAATCATTGATATGAATAGTCATGAAAATATCATATCACCACAACAACAATCTATCATCTGCTCCAAAATTGACACCTATATGCTTACTATACATACCAGAAAAAACAACTACAGTGTTGTAGTCAAGACAAAATTTTGAAAGCACATTCTCTCAAATCAATATTAATCTTTCGTTCGAGCTTCTATAGCCCCTCCGCCGCACAGACCTGGCCGTCTCCACTCACTCGCCTCATAGGCAGCAGTTGCTCCACGTGTTAATCCACTCATTTCCGTCTCCACTCACACCCCTCATAGGAATACCGAACCATAAAAATATTTTCAGAGTATTAGGATTGTTTCATGAATTATGTTCACTTCTATCAACACCTCAAGACACAAAACTTTTGTGTTTGGTAAGAAAATTCAGCAGATATGAAGGTAAAATGAAATCATCAATATAATTCCCACCTAAACTACTGCATGGAACAATAATACAGAGCGTTCAATACTGACTTGCACATACTTCGCAATTAGCAAAAGGTTTCATCCAGTATGTAGATGCGGTGAACATGAGCACGTACTTGGATAGAGCATACTGCATGGGGGCGAGGCTCCAGTCCAACACTTCCCTAGCCCTCCGATTTTATTGTAGTACTTTGTATGTCATAGGTGCCTTTTATTCACACATGTAGTACTATTTTTCGTTGACATGGATGATACCTTAAATAAAACTTCCTAGACTATTACATCAAATACAAGCTCCTTTCGTTCATATTTGTGGAGCACTTCTAAAAAAATACCAAAATCTGAAAGTAACTAAATCACTGTACATTAACTGAGACCTCAGGTATGGGAGTGTTTCTGTCCACACACACACACACACACACACACACACACACACACAGAGATAGATAGATAGATAGATAGATAGATAGAGAGAGAGAGAGAGATTGCCTTGAGGCAAGCAAATAACAAATTATAAATTTGACAAGCATGTCGGTTCATATTTAAACAGGGTAATAAATAAACCAAGATGTGAGACTATTCTATGGTGTACCTAATCATTTTTTAACTTTGTGATTCAGTTGTATATATGTAACTGTAGAAAAATATTGACATCCACATGAGATTAAAAAAAGCACCATGTCATACCTACACGTATTTGATTAGTTCCATGTGTTGGGGAACGTTGCAGAAAATAAAATTTTTTCTACGGTTTCACCAAGATCTATCTATGAGTTCATCTAGCAACGAGTGATCGGAGTGCATCTACATACCTTTGTAGATCGCGAGCGGAAGCGTTCAAGAGAACGGGGTTGAGGGAGTCGTACTCGTCGTGATCCAAATCACCGGAGATCCTAGCGCTGAACGGACGACACCTCCGCATTCAACACATGTACGGAGCAGATGACGTCTCCCGCGCCTTGATCCAGCAAGGAGGAGGGAGAGGTTGAGGAAGATGGCTCCAGCAGCAGCACGACGACGTGGTGGTGATGGAGAGGCAGTACTCCGGCAGGGCTTCGCCAAGCTCTGCGGAGGAGGAGGAGGTGTTGGAGTGGAAGAGGGAGGCGCCAGGGGCATGCGTGCGGATGCCCTCCCTCCCCCCTCTATACATAGGGTCCCCAAGGGGGGGCGCTGGCCCTAGGAGAAGGGATCTCCTAGGGGGGCGGCGGCCAAGGGGGTGGAGTGCCCCCCAAGGCAAGTGGAGGCGCCCCCTCCCCTAGGGTTCCCAATCCTAGGCGCAGGGGGGCAAGGGGGGGGGGGGCGCACCAGCTCACTAGGGGCTATTTCCCCTCCCACTTCAGCCCATGGGGCCCTCCGGGATAGGTGGCCCCACCCGGTGGACCCCGGGACCCTTCTGGTGGTCCCGGTACAATACCGGTGACACCCGAAACTTTCCCGATGGCCGAAACTCGATTTCCCATATATAATTCTTTACCTCCGGACCATTCCGGAACTCCTCGTGACGTCTGGGATCTCATCCGGGACTCCGAACAACTTTCAGGTTACTGCATACTCATATCTCTACAAACCTAGCGTCACCGAACCTTAAGTGTGTAGACCCTACGGGTTCGGGAGACATGTAGACATGACCGAGATGGCTCTCCAGCCAATAACCAACAACGGGATCTGGATACCCATGTTGGCTCCCACATGCTCCTCGATGATCTCATCGGATGAACCACGATATCAAGGATTCAAGCAACCCCGTATACAATTCCCTTTGTCAATCGGTATGTTACTTGCCCGGGATTCGATCGTCGGTATCCCAATACCTCATTCAATCTCGTTACCGGCAAGTCACTTTACTCGTACCGTAATGCATGATCCCGTGACCAAACACTTGGTCACCTTGAGCTCATTATGATGATGCATTACCGAGTGGGCCCAGAGATACCTCTCCGTCATACGGAGTGACAAATCCCAGTCTCGATCCGTGTCAACCCAACAGACAGTTTCGGAGATACCCGTAGTATACCTTTATAGTCACCCAGTTACGTTGTGACGTTTGGTACACCCAAAGCACTCCTACGGTATCCGGGAGTTACACGATCTCATGGTCTAAGGAAAAGATACTTGACATTGGAAAAGCTCTAGCAAACGAACTATACGATCTTGTGCTATGCTTAGGATTGGGGCTTGTCCATCACATCATTCTCCTAATGATGTGATCTCGTTATCAATGACATCCAATGTCCATAGTCAGGAAACCATGACTATCTGTTTATCAATGAGCTAGTCAACTAGAGGCTTACTAGGGACATGTTGGTGTCTATGTATTCACACATGTATTACGATTTCCGGATAACACAATTATAGCATGAATAAAAGACAATTATCATGAACAAGGAAATATAATAATAATCCTTTTATTATTGCCTCTAGGGCATATTTCCAACAGTCTCCCACTTGCACTAGAGTCAATAATCTAGTTACATTGTGATGAATCGAACACCCATAGAGTTCTGGTGTTGATCATGTTTTGCTCGCGGAAGAGGTTTAGTCAATGGATCTGCGACATTCAGATCCGTATGCACTTTGCAAATTTCTATGTCTCCATCTTGAACATTTTCACGAATGGAGTTGAAGCGACGCTTGATGTGCCTGGTCTTCTTGTGAAACCTGGGCTCCTTGGCAAGTGCAATAGCTCCAGTGTTGTCACAGAAGAGTTTGATCGGCCCTGACGCATTGGGTATGACTCCTAGGTCGGTGATGAACTCCTTCTCCCAAATTGCTTCATGCGCTGCCTCCGAGGCTGCCATGTACTCCGCTTCACATGTAGATCCCGCCACGACGCTCTGCTTGCAGCTACACCAGCTTACTGCTCCACCATTCAACATATACACGTATCCGTTTTGTGACTTAGAGTCATCCAGATCTGTGTCGAAGCTAGCGTCGACGTAACCCTTTACGACGAGCTCTTCGTCACCTCCATAAACGAGAAACATGTCCTTAGTCCTTTTCAGGTACTTCAGGATATTCTTGACCGCTGTCCAGTGTTCCTTGCCGGGATTACTTTGGTACCTTCCTACCAAACTTACGGCAAGGTTTACATCAGGTCTGGTACACAACATGGCATACATAATAGACCCTATGGCTGAGGCATAGGGGATGACACTCATCTCTTCTATATCTTCTGCCATGGTCGGACATTGAGCTGAGCTCAATTTCACACCTTGCAACACAGGCAAGAACCCCTTCTTAGACTGATCCATATTGAACTTCTTCAATATCTTATCAAGGTATGTGCTTTGTGAAAGACCTATGAGGCGTCTTGATCTATCTCTATAGATCTTGATGCCTAATATATAAGCAGCTTCTCCAAGGTCCTTCATTGAAAAACTCTTATTGAAGTAGGCCTTAATGCTGTCCAAAAGTTCTATATCATTTCCCATCAAAAGTATGTCATCTACATATAATATGAGAAATGCTACAGAGCTCCCACTCACTTTCTTGTAAACGCAGACTTCTCCATAAGTCTGCATAAACCCAAACGCTTTGATCATCTCATCAAAGCGAATGTTCCAACTCCGAGATGCTTGCACCAGCCCATAAATGGATCGCTGGAGCTTGCATACCTTGTTAGCATTCTTAGGGCCGACAAAACCTTCCGGCTGCATCATATACAGTTCTTCCTTAAGATAACCGTTAAGGAATGCCGTTTTGACGTCCATTTGCCATATCTCATAATCATAGTATGCGGCAATTGCTAACATGATTCGGACGGACTTCAGCTTCGCTAGGGGAGAGAAAGTCTCATCGTAGTCAACCCCTTGAACTTGCCGATAACCCTTAGCGACAAGTCGAGCTTTATAGATGGTAACATTACCATCCGCGTCCGTCTTCTTCTTAAAGATCCATTTGTTTTCTATCGCTCGCCGATCATCGGGCAAGTCTGTCAAAGTCCATACTTTGTTTTCATACATGGATCCTATCTCGGATTGCATGGCTTCAAGCCATTTGTTGGAATCTGGGCCCGCCATCGCTTCTTCATAGTTCGAAGGTTCACCGTTGTCTAACAACATGATTTCCAGGACAGGGTTGCCATACCACTCTGGTGTGGAACGTGTCCTTGTGGACCTACGAAGTTCAGTAGCAACTTGATTCGAAGTACCTTGATCATCATCATTAATTTCCTCTCCAGTGGACGTAGGCACCACAGGAACATTTTCCTGAGCTGCACTACTTTCCGGTTCAAGAGGCAGTACTTCATCGAGTTCTACTTTCCTCCCACTTACTCCTTTTGAGAGAAACTCTTTTTCCAGAAAGGATCCGTTCTTGGCAACAAAGATCTTGCCTTCGGATCTAAGGTAGAAGGTATACCCAATGGTTTCCTTAGGGTATCCTATGAAGACGCATTTTTCCGACTTGGGTTTGAGCTTTTCAGGTTGAAGTTTCTTGACATAAGCATCGCATCCCCAAACTTTTAGAAACGACAACTTAGGTTTCTTCCCAAACCATAATTCATACGGTGTCGTCTCAACGGATTTAGACGGTGCCCTATTTAAAGTGAATGTAGCTGTCTCTAGAGCGTATCCCCAAAATGATAGCGGTAAATCAGTAAGAGACATCATAGATCGCACCATATCCAATAGAGTGCGATTACGACGTTCGGACACACCGTTACGTTGAGGTGTTCCAGGCGGCGTGAGTTGTGAAACGATTCCACATTTCCTTAAGTGTGTGCCAAATTCGTGACTTAAATATTCTCCTCCACGATCTGATCGTAAGAACTTTATTTTTCAGTCACGTTGATTCTCTACCTCATTCTGAAATTCCTTGAACTTTTCAAAGGTCTCAGACTTGTGTTTCATCAAGTAGACATACCCATATCTACTCAAGTCATCAGCGAGAGTGAGAACATAACGATATCCTCCGCGAGCCTCAACGCTCATTGGACCGCACACATCAGTATGTATGATTTCCAATAAGCTGGTTGCTCGCTCCATTGTTCCGGAGAACGGAGTCTTGGTCATTTTGCCCATGAGGCATGGTTCGCATGTGTCAAATGATTCATAATCGAGAGACTCTAAAAGTCCATCAGCATGGAGCTTCTTCATGCGCTTTACACCAATCTGACCAAGGCGGCAGTGCCACAAGTATGTGGGACTATCGTTATCAACTTTACATCTTTTGGTATTCACACTATGAATATGTGTAACATCACGTTCGAGATTCATTAAGAATAAACCATTGACCATCGGAGCATGACCATAAAACATATCTCTCATATAAATAGAACAACCATTATTCTCGGATTTAAATGAGTAGCCATCTCGTATTAAACGAGATCCGGATACAATGTTCATGCTCAAACTTGGCACTAAATAACAATTATTGAGGTTTAAAACTAATCCCGTAGGTAAATGTAGAGGTAGCGTGCCGACGGCGATCACATCGACCTTGGAACCATTCCCGACGCGCATCGTCACCTCGTCCTTCGCCAGTCTCCGCTTATTCCGCAGCTCCTGCTTTGAGTTACAAATATGAGCAACGGCACCGGTATCAAATACCCAGGAGCTACTACGAGCACTGGTAAGGTACACATCAATTACATGTATATCACATATACCTTTAGTGTTGCCGGCCTTCTTGTCCGCTAAGTATTTGGGGCAGTTCCGCTTCCAGTGACCCTTCCCTTTGCAATAAAAGCACTCAGTCTCAGGCTTGGGTCCATTCTTTGACTTCTTCCCGGCAACTGGCTTACCGGGCGCGGCAACATCCTTGCCGTCCTTCTTGAAGTTCTTCTTACCCTTGCCTTTCTTGAACTTGGTGGTTTTATTGACCATCAACACTTGATGTTCCTTTTTGATTTCTACCTCCGCTGATTTCAGCATTGAAAATACTTCAGGAATGGTCTTTTCCATCCCCTGCATATTGTAGTTCATCACAAAGCTCTTGTAGCTAGGTGGGAGCGACTGAAGGATTCTGTCAATGACCGCCTCGTCTGGGAGGTTAATGTCCAGCTGGGACAAGCGGTTGTGCAACCCAGACATCTTGAGTATGTGCTCACTGACAGAACTATTTTCCTCCATCTTACTGCTGTAGAACTTGTCGGAGACTTCATATCTCTCGACCCGGGCATGAGCTTGGAAAACCATTTTCAGCTCTTCGAACATCTCATATGCTCCGTGTTGCTCAAAACGCTTTTGGAGCCCCGGTTCTAAGCTGTAAAGCATGCCGCACTGAACGAGGGAGTAATCATCAGCACGCTGCTGCCAAGCGTTCATAACGTCTTGGTTCTCTGGGATGGGTGCTTCACCTAGCGGTGCTTCTAGGACATATTGTTTCCTGGCAGCTATGAGGATGATCCTCAGGTTCCGGACCCAGTCCGTATAGTTGCTACCATCATCTTTCAGCTTGGTTTTCTCTAGGAACGCGTTGAAGTTCATGTTGACATGAGCGTTGGCCATTTGATCTACAAGACATTTATGCAAAGATTTTTAGACTAAGTTCATGATAATTAAGTTCATCTAATCAAATTATTTAATGAACTCCCACTCAGATTAGACATCCCTCTAGTCATCTAAGTGAAACATGATCCGACTCGACTAGGCCGTGTCCGATCATCACGTGAGACAGACTAGTCATCATCGGCAAACATCTCCATGTTGATCGTATCTTTCATACGACTCATGTTCGACCTTTCGGTCTCTTGTGTTCCGAGGCCATGTCTGTACATGCTAGGCTCGTCAAGTTAACCTAAGTGTTTGCATGTGTAAATCTGTCTTACACCCGTTGTATGTGAACGTTGGAATCTATCACACCCGATCATCACGTGGTGCTTCGAAACAACAAACTGTCGCAACGGCGCACAGTTAGGGGAAACACTTTCTTGAAATTATTTTGAGGGATCATCTTATTTACTACCGTCGTTCTAAGTAAACAAGATGCAAAAACATGATAAACATCACATGCAATCAAATAATAGTGACATGATATGGCCAATATCATATAGCTCCTTGATCTCCATCTTGGGGCTCCATGATCATCTTGTTACCGGCATGACACCATGATCTCCATCATCGTGTCTCCATGAAGTTGCTCGCCAACTATTACTTCTACTACTATGGCTAACACGTTTAGCAATAAAGTAAAGTAATTTACATGGCGTTTCTCAATGACACGCAGGTCATACAAAAAATAAAGACAACTCCTATGGCTCCTGCCGGTTGTCATACTCATCGACATGCAAGTCGTGATTCCTATTACAAGAACATGATCTCATACATCACATATATATCATTCATCATTCATCACAACTTTGGCCATATCACATCACAAAACACTTGCTGCAAAAACAAGTTAGACGTCCTCTAATTGTTGTTACAAGTTTTACGTGGCTGCAATAGGGTTCTAGCAAGAACGTTTTCTTACCTACGTAAAAGCCACAACGTGATTTGTCAACTTCTATTTACCCTTCATAAGGACCCTTTTCGTCGAATCCGCTCCAACTAAAGTGGGAGAGACAGACACCCGCTAGCCACCTTATGCAACTAGTGCATGTCAGTCGGTGGAACCTGTCTCACGTAAGCGTACGTGTAAGGTCGGTCCGGGCCGCTTCATCCCACAATACCGCTGAAGCAAAATAAGACTAGTAGCGGCAAGAAAGTTAACAACATCTACGCCCACAACAAATTGTGTTCTACTCGTGCCAAGAGAACTACGCATAAACCTGGCTCATGATGCCACTGTTGGGGAACGTTGCAGAAAATAAAAAAATTTCTACGGTTTCACCAAGATCTATCTATGAGTTCATCTAGCAACGAGTGATCGGAGTGTGATAACCCACAAGTATAAGGGATCGCAACAGTTTTCGAGGGTAGAGTATTCAACCCAAATTTGTTGATTCGACACAAGGGGAGCCAAAGAATATTCTCAAGTATTAACAGCTGAGTTGCCAATTCAACCACACCTGGAAACTTAGTATCTGCAGCAAAGTGTTTAGTAGCAAAGTAATATGATAGTGGTGATAACGGTCACAAAGTAAAGACAGCAAAAGTAATGTTTTTGGTATTTTTGTAGTGATTGTAACAGTAGCAACGGAAAAGTAAATAAGCGTAAACCAGTATATGGAAAACTCGTAGGCACCGGATCAATGATGGATAATTATGCCGGATGTGGTTCATCATGTAACAGTCATAACATAGGGTGACACAGAACTAGCTCCAGTTCATCAATATAAGGTAGGCATGTATTCCGTAAATAGTCATACGTGCTTATGGAAAAGAACTTGCATGACATCTTTTGTCCTACCCTCCCGTGGCAGCGGGGTCCTATTGGAAACTAAGGGATATTAAGGCCTCCTTTTAATAGAGAACCGGAACAAAGCATTAACACATAGTGAATACATGAACTCCTCAAACTATGGTCATCACCGGGAGTGGTCCCGATTATTGTCACTTCGGGGTTGCCGGATCATAACACATAGTAGGTGACTATAGACTTGCAAGATAGGATCTAGAACTCACATATATTCATGAAAACATAATAGGTTCAGATCTGAAATCATGGCACTCGGGCCCTAGTGACAAGCATTAAGCATAGCAAAGTCATAGCAACATCAATCTCAGAACATAGTGGATACTAGGGATCAAACCCTAACAAAACTAACTCGATTACATGATAAATCTCATCCAACCCATCACCGTCCAGCAAGCCTACGATGCAATTACTCACGCACGGCGGTGAGCATCATGAAATTAGTGATGGAGGATGGTTGATGATGACGACGGCGATGAATCCCCCTCTCCGGAGCCCCGAACGGACTCCAGATCAGCCCTCCCGAGAGAGATTAGGGCTTGGCGGTTGCTCCGTATCGTAAAACGCGATGAAACTTTCTCTCTGATTTTTTTCTCCTAGAAAGCCAATATATGGAGTTGGAGTTGGCGTCGGAGGGCCACCAGGGGGCCCACGAGGTAGGGGGCGCGCCCAAGGGGAGGGCGCGCCCCCACCCTCGTGGACAGGGTGTGGGCCCCCTGGTCTTCATCTTTGGCGAGGATTTTTTATTATTTATTCTAAGATATTCCGTGGAGTTTCAGGTCATTCCGAGAACTTTTGTTTTCTGCACATAAAACAACACCATGGCAATTCTGCTGAAAACAGCGTCAGTCCGGGTTAGTTCCATTCAAATCATACAAGTTAGAGTCCAAAACAAGGGCAAAAGTGTTTGAAAAAGTAGATACGACGGAGACGTATCAACTCCCCCAAGCTTAAACCCTTGCTTGTCCTCAAGCAATTCAGTTGACAAACTGAAAGAGAAAAAGAAAAACTTTTACAAACTCTGTTTGCTCTTGTTGTTGTAAACATGAAAAGCCAGCATTCAAGTTTCAGCAATTATTATGAACTAACCATACTCACAATAACACGTAGGTCTCACAATTACTCATATCAATAGCATAATCAGCTAGCGAGCCATAATAATAAAACTCGGATGACAACACTTTCTCAAAATAATCATAACATGATATAACAAAATGGTATCTCGCTAGCCCTTTCTGAGACCGCAAAGCATAAATGCAGAGCACCTTTAAAGATCAAGGACTGACTAAACATTGTAATTCATGGTAAAAGAGATCCAGTCAAGTCATGCCCAATATAAACCAATCATAATGAATGCAAACGACAGTGTGCTCTCCAGCGGGTGCTTTTTAATAAGAAGGGTGATGACTCAACATAAAAGTAAATAGATAGGCCCTTCGCAGAGGGAAGAAGGGATTTGTAGAGGTGCCAGAGCTCGATTTTTGAAATAGAGATAAATAATATTTTGAGCGGCATACTTTCACTGTCAACGCAACAACTATGAGATGGTTGTATCTTCCATACTACATGCATTATAGGCAGTTCCCAAACAGAATGGTAAAGGTTTATACTCCCCCTCCTCCACAAGCATCAATCCATGGCTTTCTCAAAACAACGAGTGCCTCCAACATTCAACGGGTCCCAGGGGAGTTTTGTTTAATTATTTTGATTTGCTTTGATCTTTTTGGATCATGGGACTGGGCATCCCGGTTACCGGCCCTTTCTCGTGAATGAGGAGCGGAGTCCACTCCTCTTGAGAATAACCCACCTAGCATGGAAGATATAGGCAGCCATAGTTGCACATGAGCTGCTCGAGCATACAAAACAGAATTTCATTTGAAGGTTTGGAGTTTGGCACATACAAATTTACTTGGAACGGCAGGTAGATACCGCATATAGGAAGGTATAGTGGACTCATATGGAACAACTTTGGGGTTTAAGGAGTTTGGATGCACAAGCAGTATTCCCGCTTAGTACAGGTGAAGGCTAGCAAAAGACTGGGAAGCGACCAACTGAGAGAGCGAAAACAGCCGTAAACATGCATTAAAATTAATTCACACCAAATATAAGCATGAGTAGGATATAATCCACCATGAACATAAATATCATGAAGGCTATGTTGATTTGATTCAACTACATGC
The DNA here is from genome assembly GCF_018294505.1 of Triticum aestivum. NCBI lineage: Eukaryota > Viridiplantae > Streptophyta > Magnoliopsida > Poales > Poaceae > Triticum > Triticum aestivum. The sequence continues at coordinate 590,499,832 of NC_057803.1, read as the reverse complement.
GTGAACATGTGCCAAGTCGAGTCACTCAATTCATTTAAAGGAGGATACCATCCTATCATACACATCATAAATCATCTCAATAGCATGTTGGCACGCAAGGTTAACCATTATACTCATAGCTAATCAAGCATGGCACAAGCAACTATAATCTCTAAATGTCATTGCATGGAATTTTTCCAATAGAGTTGATACTATAAACTTGAGGTTGTTTCCTCGGAAAGTGCACCATATGCTCATTACCATTAACATGAAAAGTGACATTGCCTTTGTTGCAATCAATAACAGCCCCTGCAGTATTAAGGAAAGGTCTCCAAGAATAATAGACATACTATCATCCTCGGAATATCAAGAATAACAAAGTCGTTAAAATAGTAACGTTTGCAACCCACAACAGGCACATCCTCACAAATACCGATAGGTATAGCAGTTGATTTATCAGCCATTTGCAAAGATATTTCAGTAGGTGTCAACTTATTCAAGTCAAGTCTACGATATAAAGAGAGATGCATAACACTAACATCGGCTCCAAGATCACATAAAGCAGTTTTAACATAATTTCTTTTAATGGAGCATGGTATAGTAGGTACTCCTGGATCTCCAAGTTTCTTTGGTATTCCACCCTTAAAAGTGTAATTAGCAAGCATGGTGGAAATTTCAGCCTCCGGTATCTTTCTTTTATTAGTAATGATATCCTTCATATACTTAGCATAAGGATTTGAGCACATCAGTCAATCGCATACGCAAAAAGATAGGTCTAATCATTTCAGCAAAGCGCTCAAAATCCTCATCATCCTTTTTCTTGGATGGTTTCGGAGGAAAAGGCATGGGTTTCTGAACGCATGGTTCTCTTTCTTTACGATGTTTCCTAGCAACGAAGTCTCTTTTATCATAACGTTGATTCTTTGATTTTGGGTTATCAAGATCAACAGCAGGTTCAACTTCTACATCATTATCATTACTAGGTTGAGCATCATCATGAACATCATCATTAACATTTTCACTAGGTTCATGTTCATTACCAGATTGTGTTTCAGCATCAGACATAGAGATATCATTTGGGTTATCAGGTGGTTCAGCAATAGGTTCACTAGAAGTTTGCACAGTTCTATCATTTTTCTTTTTCTTCCTTTTAGAAGAACTAGGTGCATCAATATTATTTCTTTGAGAATCTTGCTCGATTCTCTTAGGGTGGCCTTCAGGATACAAAGGTTCCTGAGTCATTCTACCAGTTCTAGTAGCCACTCTAACAGCATAATCATTTTTCTTACTATTCATTTCATCAAGCATTTCTTTCTGAGCTTTAAGTACTTGTTCTACTTGAGTGGTAACCATAGAAGCATGTTTGCTAACAAGTTTAAGTTCACCTCTAATATTATCCATATAATCACTCAAGTGTTTAATCATAAAGGTGTTCTGCTTTAATTGTCTACCAAAATAAGCATTAAAGTCATCTTGCTTAAACATAAAGTCATTAAACTCATCCAAGCACTGACTAGCAATTTTAGTAGGAGGGACTTCAATTTTATCATATCTATAGAGAGAATTTACCTTTACTACCTCTGTCGGGATATCGGGAGGTTCTTCACTAAATAAGTAATTGAGATCATATACTTCTTCAACAGGCGGTAAATTAAGACCATGTATTTCTTCAATAGGAGGTAAATTCTTAACATCTTTAGCTTTAATACCTTTTTCTTTCATAGATTTCTTTGCCTCTTGCATATCATCGGGACTGAGAAATAGAACACCTCACTTCTTCGAAGTTGGTTTAGGAATAGCCTCAGTAATTGGCTCAGGAGTTGGCTCAGGAGTTGGCTCGGGAGGTGGCTCAGGAGGTGCCCAATTATTTTCATTTGCCAACATATTATTCAATAAAATTTCAGCGTCATCCGGTGTTCTTTCCCTGAAAAGAGAACCTGCACAACTATCCAGGTAATCTTTGGAAGCATCAGTTAGTCCATTATAAAAGATATCAAATATTTTAGGTTTCTTAAGAGGATGATCAGGCAAAGCATTAAGTACTTTGAGAAGCCTCCCCCAAGCTTGTGGGAGACTCTCTTCTTCAATTTGCACAAAATTGAAGGAAATATGCCCTAGAGGCAATAATAAAGTTATTATTTATTTCCTTATAATCATGATAAATGTTTATTATTCATGCTAGAATTGTATTAACCAGAAACATAATACATGTGTGAATACATAGACAAATAAAGTGTCACTAGTATGCCTCTACTTGACTAGCTCGTTAATCAAAGATGGTTATGTTTCCTAACCATGAACAATGAGTTGTAATTTGATTAACGGAATCACATCATTAAGAGAATGATCTGATTGACATGACCCATTCCATTATCTTAGCACCCGATCGTTTAGTATGTTGCTATTGCTTTCTTCATGACTTATACATGTTCCTATAACTATGAGATTATGCAACTCCCGTTTACCGGAGGAACACTTTGGGTACTACCAAATGTCACAACGTAACTGGGTGATTATAAAGGAGTACTACAGGTGTCTCCAAAGGTACATGTTGGGTTGGCGTATTTCGAGATTAGGTTTTGTCACTCCGATTGTCGGAGAGGTATCTCTAGGCCCTCTCGGTAATGCACATCAGTTAAGCCTTGCAAGCATTGCAACTTAATGAGTTAGTTGCGGGATGATGCATTACAAGAACGTGTAAAGAGACTTGCCAGTAACGAGATTGAACTAGGTATTGGAATACCGACGATCGAATCTCGGGCAAGTAACATACCGATGACAAAGGGAACAACGTATGTTGTTATGCGGTCCGACCGATAAAGATCTTCGTAGAATATGTAGGAGCCAATATGGGCATCCAGGTCCCGCTATTGGTTATTGACCGGAGACGTGTCTAGGTCATGTCTACATTGTTCTCAAACCCGTAGGGTCCGCACGCTTAAGGTTACGATGACAGTTATATTATGAGTTTATGCATTTTGATGTACTGAAGGTTGTTCGGAGTCCCGGAAGTGATCACGGACATGACGAGGAGTCTCGAAATGGTCGAGACATAAAGATTGATATATTGGAAGCTTATATTTGGACATCGGAAGTGTTCCGGGTGAAATCGGGATTTTACCGGAGTACCGGGAGGTTATTGGAACCCCCCGGGAACCATATGGGCCTTAATGGGATTTAGTGGAAAGGAGAAAGGGGCATCCCAAGGTGGCCGCGTGCCTCCCCCCTCCCCTAGTCCTATTAGGACTAGGAGAGGTGGCCGGCCCCCCTCTCTCTCTTTCCCCCTCGGGGAATCCTAGTCCAACTAGGATTGGGGGGGGGAGTCCTACTCCCGGGAGGAGTAGGACTCCTCCTGCGCCCTCCTCCTGGCCGGCGGCCCCCTCCCCCTTGGCTCCTTTATATACTGAGGCAGAGGCACCCCAGAGACACACAAGTTGATCCACGTGATCTATTCCTTAGCCGTGTGCGGTGCCCCCAGCCACCATATTCCTCGATAATACTGTAGCGGAGTTTAGGCATAGCCCTGCTGCTGTAGTACATCAAGATCGTCACCACACCGTCGTGCTGACGGAACTCTTCCCCGACACTTTGCTGGATCGGAGTCCGGGGATCGTCATCGAGCTGTACGTGTGCTCGAACTCGGAGGTGCCATAGTTTCGGTGCTTGATCGGTTGGATCGTGAAGACGTATGACTACTTCCTCTATGTTGTGTCAATGCTTCCGCAGTCGGTCTGCGTGGGTACGTAGACAACACTCTCCCCTCTCGTTTCTGTACATCACATGATCTCGCGTGTGCGTAGGAATTTTTTTGAAATTACTACGAAACCCAACAGTGGCATCCGAGCCTAGGTTATTTATGTTGATGTTATATGCACGAGTAGAACACAAATGAGTTGTGGGCGATATAAGTCATACTGCCTACCAGCATGTCATACTTTGGTTCGGCGGTATTGTTGGATGAAGCGGCCCAGACCGACATGACGCGTACGCTTACGCGTGACCGGTTCTCCCGACGTGCTTTGCACATAGGTGGCTTGTGGGTGACAGTTTCTCCAACTTTAGTTGAACCAAGTATGGCTACGCCCGGTCCTTGCGAAGGTTAAAACGGAGTCTATTTGACAAACTATTGTTGTGGTTTTGATGCGTAGGTGAGATTGGTTCTTGCTTAAGCCCGTAGCAGCCACGTAAAACTTGGAACAACAAAGTAGAGGACGTCTAACTTGTTTTTGCAGGGCATGTTGTGATGTGATATGGTCAAGACATGATGCTGAATTTTATTGTATGAGATGATCATGTTTTGTAACCGAGTTATCAGCAACTGGCAGGAGCCTTATGGTTGTCGTTTTATTGTATGCAATGCAATCGCGATGTAATGCTTTACTTTTATCACTAAGCGGTAGCGATAGTCGTAGAAGCACAAGCTTGGCAAGACGAGAACGATGCTACGATGGAGATCATGGTGTCACGCCGGTGACGATGGTGATCACGACGGTGCTTCGGAGATGGAGATCACAAGCACAAGATGATTATGGCCATATCATATCACTTATATTGATTGCATGTGATGTTTTATCCTTTTATGCATCTTATCTTGCTTTGATTGACGGTAGCATTATAAGATGATCTCTCACTAAATTATCAAGAAGTGTTCTCCCTGAGTATGCACCGTTGCGAAAGTTCTTCGTGCTGAGACACCACGTGATGATTGGGTGTGATAGGTTCTACGTTCAAATACAACGGGTGCAAAACAGTTGCACACGCGGAATACTCAGGTTATACTTGACGAGCCAACCATATACAGATATGGCCTCGGAACACGGAGACCGAAAGGTCGAGTGTGAATCATATAGTAGATATGATCAACATAACGATGTTCACCATTGAAAACTACTCCATCTCACGTGATGATCGGTTATGGTTTAGTTGATTTGGATCATGTGATCACTTAGAGGATTAGAGGGATGTCTATCTAAGTGGGAGTTCTTTAATTAATTTGATTAACTGAACTTAAATTTATCATGAAACTTAGTACCTGATTAGTATCTTGCTTGTTTATGTTGATTGTAGATAGATGGCTCGTGCTGTTGTTCCGTTGAATTTTAATGCGTTCCTTGAGAAAGCAAAGTTGAAATATGATGGTAGAAATTACACGGACTGGGTCCGTAAATTGAGGATTATCCTCATTGCTGCACAGAAGAATTACGTCCTAGAAGCACCGCTGGGTGCCAGGCCTGCTGCAGGAGCAACGCCGGATGTTATGAACGTCTGGCAGAGCAAAGCTGATGACTACTCGATAGTTCAGTGTGCCATGCTTTACGGCTTAGAATCGGGACTTCAACGACGTTTTGAACGTCATGGAGCATATGAGATGTTCCAGGAGTTGAAGTTAATATTTCAAGCAAATGCCCGGATTGAGAGATATGAAGTCTCCAATAAGTTCTATAGCTGCAAGATGGAGGAGAACAGTTCTGTCAGTGAGCATATACTCAAAATGTCTGGGTATAATAATTACTTGATTCAATTGGGAGTTAATCTTCCAGATGATTGCGTCATTGACAGAATTCTTCAATCACTGCCACCAAGCTACAAGAGCTTCGTGATGAACTATAATATGCAAGGGGTGAACAAGACTATTCCCGAGCTCTTCGCGATGCTGAAAGCTGCGGAGGTAGAAATCAAGAAGGAGCATCAAGTGTTCATGGTCAACAAGACCACTAGTTTCAAGAAAAAGGGCAAAGGGAAGAAGAAGGGGAACTTCAAAAAGAACGGCAAGCAAGTTGCTACTCAAGAGAAGAAACCCAAACCTGGACCTAAGCCTGAAACTGAGTGCTTCTATTGCAAGCAGACTGGTCACTGGAAGCGGAACTGCCCCAAGTATTTGGCGGATAAGAAGGATGGCAAGGTGAACAAAGGTATATGTGATATACATGTTATTGATGTGTACCTTACTAATGCTCGCAGTAGCACCTCGGTATTTGATACTGGTTCTGTTGCTAATATTTGCAACTCGAAACAGGGACTACGGATCAAGCGAAGATTGGTTAAGGACAAGGTGATGATGCGCGTGGGAAACGGTTCCAAAGTCGATGTGATCGCAGTCGGCATGCTACCTCTACATCTACCTTCGGGATTAGTATTAGACCTAAATAATTGTTATTTGGTGCCAGCGTTAAGCATGAACATTATATCCGGATCTTGTTTGATGCGAGACAGTTATTCATTTAAATCGGAGAATAATGGTTGTTCTATTTATATGAGTAATATCTTTTATGGTCATGCACCCTTGAAGAGTGGTCTATTCTTGTTGGATCTCGATAGTAGTAACACACATATTCATAATGTTGAAGCCAAAAGATGCAGAGTTGATAATGATAGTGCAACTTATTTGTGGCACTGCTGTTTAGGTCATATCGGTGTAAAGCGCATGAAGAAACTCCATTCTGATGGACTTTTGGACCACTTGATTATGAATCACTTGGTACTTGCGAACCGTGCCTCATGGGCAAGATGACCAAAACACTGTTCTCCGGTACTATGGAGAGAGCAACGGATTTGTTGGAAATCATACATATAGATGTATGTGGTCCGATGAATATTGAGGCTCGTGGCAGATATCGTTATTTTCTCACCTTCACAGATGATTTAAGCAGATATGGGTATATCTAATTAATGAAACATAAGTCTGAAACATTTGAAAAGTTCAAAGAATTTCAGAGTGAAGTTGAAAATCATCGTAATAAGAAAATAAAGTTTCTACGATCTGATCGTGGAGGAGAGTATTTGAGTTACGAGTTTGGTGTACATTTGAAAAATTGTGGAATAGTTTCGCAACTCACGCCACCCGGAACACCTCAGCGTAATGGTGTGTCCGAACGTCGTAATCATACTTTACTGGATATGGTGCGATCTATGATGTCTCTTACTGATTTACCGCTATCGTTTTGGGGATACACTCTAGAGACGGCCGCATTCACGTTAAATAGGGCACCATCAAAATCCGTTGAGACGATGCCTTATGAACTGTGGTTTGGCAAGAAACCAAAGTTGTCATTTCTGAAAGTTTGGGGCTGCGATGCTTATGTGAAAAAGCTTCAACCTGATAAGCTCGAACCCAAATCGAAGAAATGTGTCTTCATAGGATATCCAAAGGAAACTATTGGATACACCTTCTATCACAGATCCGAAGGCAAGACTTTTGTTGCTAAATTCAGAAACTTTCTAGAGAAGGAGTTTCTCTCGAAAGAAGTGAGTGGGAGGAAAGTAGAACTTGACGAGGTAACTGTACCTGCTCCCTTATTGGAAAATAGTACATCACAAAAAACCGTTTCTGTGACACCTACACCAGTTAGTGAGGAAGTCAATGATAATGATCATGAAACTTCAGAACAAGATACTACTGAACCTCGTAGATCAACCAGAATAAGATCTGCGCCAGAGTGGTACGGTAATCCCGTTCTAGAAGTCATGATGCTAGATCATGATGAACCTGCGAACTATGAAGAAGCAATGGTGAGCCCAGATTCCGCAAAGTGGCTTGAAGCCATGAAATCTGAGGTGGGATCCATGTATGAGAACAAAGTATGGACTTTGGTTGACTTGCCCGATGATCGGCAAGCAATTGAGAATAAATGGATCTTTAAGAAGAAGACTGACGCTGACGGTAATGTTACTGTCTACAAAGCTCGACTTGTCGCGAAAGGTTTTCGGCAAGTTCAAGGGATTGACTACGATGAGACCTTCTCACCCGTAGCGATGCTTAAGTTTGTACGAATCATGTTAGCAATTACCGCATTTTATGATTATGAAATTTGGCAGATGGATGTCAAAACTGCATTCCTGAATGGATTTCTGGAAGAAGAGTTGTATATGATGCAACCAGAAGGTTTTGTCGATCCAAAGGGAGCTAACAAAGTGTGCAAGCTCCAGCGATCCATTTATGGACTGGTGCAAGCCTCTCGGAGTTGGAATAAACGTTTTGATAGTGTGATCAAAGCATTTGGTTTTATACAGACTTTTGGAGAAGCCTGTATTTACAAGAAAGTGAGTGGGAGCTCTGTAGCATTTCTGATATTATATGTGGATGACATATTATTAATTGGAAATGATATAGAATTTCTGGATAGCATAAAGGGATACTTGAATAAGAGTTTTTCAATGAAAGACCTCGGTGAAGCTGCTTACATATTAGGCATTAAGATCTATAGAGATAGATCAAGACGCTTAATTGGACTTTCACAAAAAACATACCTTGACAAATTTTTGAAGAAGTTCAAAATGGATCAAGCAAAGAAAGGATTCTTGCCTGTGTTACAAGGTGTGAAATTGAGTAAGACTCAATGCCCGACCACTGCAGAAGATAGAGAGAATATGAAAGATGTTCCCTATGCATCAGCGATAGGATCTATCATGTATGCAATGCTGTGTACCAGACCTGATGTGTGCCTTGCTATAAGTCTAGCAGGGAGGTACCAAAGTAATCCAGGAGTGGATCACTGGACAGCGGTCAAGAACATCCTGAAATACCTGAAAAGGACTAAGGATATGCTTCTCGTATATGGAGGTGACAAAGAGCTCGTCGTAAAAGGTTACGTTGATGCAAGCTTTGACACTGATCCGGACGATTCTAAATCGCAAACCGGATACGTGTTTACATTAAACGGTGGAGCTGTCAGTTGGTGCAGTTCTAAACAAAGCGTTGTAGCGGGATCTACATGTGAAGCAGAGTACATAGCTGCTTCGGAAGCAGCAAATGAAGGAGTCTGTATGAAGGAGTTCATATCCGATCTAGGTGTCATACCTAGTGCATCGGGTCCAATGAAAATCTTTTGTGACAATACTGGTGCAATTGCCTTGGCAAAGGAATCCAGATTTCACAAGAGAACCAAGCACATCAAGAGACGCTTCAATTCCATCCGGGGTCTAGTCCAGGTGGGAGACATAGAGATTTGCAAGATACATACGGATCTGAATGTTGCAGACCCATTGACTAAGCCTCTTCCACGAGCAAAACATGATCAGCACCAAGGCTCCATGGGTGTTAGAATCATTACGGTGTAATCTAGATTATTGACTCTAGTGCAAGTGGGAGACTGAAGGAAATATGCCCTAGAGGCAATAATAAAGTTATTATTTATTTCCTTATAATCATGATAAATGTTTATTATTCATGCTAGAATTGTATTAACCGGAAACATAATACATGTGTGAATACACAGACAAACAAAGTGTCACTAGTATGCCTCTACTTGACTAGCTCGTTAATCAAAGATGGTTATGTTTCCTAACCATGAACATTGAGTTGTAATTTGATTAACGAGATCACATCATTAAGAGAATGATCTGATTGACATGACCCATTCCATTAGCTTAGCACCCGATCGTTTAGTATCTTGCTATTGCTTTCTTCATGACTTATACATGTTCCTATAACTATGAGATTATGCAACTCCCGTTTATCGTAGGAACACTTTGGGTACTACCAAACGTCACAACGTAACTGGGTGATTATAAAGGAGTACTACAGGTGTCTCCAAAGGTACATGTTGGGTTGGCGTATTTCGAGATTAGGTTTTGTCACTCCGATTGTCGGAGAGGTATCTCTAGGCCCTCTCGGTAATGCACATCACTTAAGCCTTGCAAGCATTGCAACTTAATGAGTTAGTTGCGGGATGATGCATTGCAAGAACGAGTAAAGAGACTTGCCGGTAACGAGATTGAACTAGGTATTGGAATACCGACGATCGAATCTCGGGCAAGTAACATACCGATGACAAAGGGAACAACGTATGTTGTTATGCGGTCTGACCGATAAAGATCTTCGTAGAATATGTAGGAGCCAATATGGGCATCCAGGTCCCGCTATTGGTTATTGACCGGAGACGTGTCTAGGTCATGTCTACATTGTTCTCGAACCCGTAGGGTCCGCACGCTTAAAGTTACGATGACAGTTATATTATGAGTTTATGCATTTTGATGTACCGAAGGTTGTTCGGAGTCCCGGATGTGATCACGGACATGACGAGGAGTCTCGAAATGGTCGAGACATAAAGATTGATATATTGGAAGCTTATATTTGGACATCGGAAGTGTTCCGGGTGAAATCGGGATTTTACCGGAGTATCGGGAGGTTACCGGAACCCCCCGGGAACCATATGGGCCTTAATGGGCTTTAGTGGAAAGGAGGAAGGGGCAGCCCAAGGTGGCCGCGCGCCTCCCCCCTCCCCTAGTCCTATTAGGACTAGGAGAGGTGGCCGGCCCCCCTCTCTCTCTTTCCCCCTCGGGGAATCCTAGTCCAACTAGGATTGGGGGGGGGAGTCCTACTCCCGGGAGGAGTAGGACTCCTCCTGCGCCCTCCTCCTGGCCGGCGGCCCCCTCCCCCTTGGCTCCTTTATATACTGAGGCAGAGGCACCCCAGAGACACACAAGTTGATCCACGTGATCTATTCCTTAGCCGTGTGCGGTGCCCCCAGCCACCATATTCCTCGATAATACTGTAGCGGAGTTTAGGCGTAGCCCTGCTGCTGTAGTACATCAAGATCGTCACCACGCCATCGTGCTGACGGAACTCTTCCCCGACACTTTGCTGGATCGGAGTCTGGGGATCGTCATCGAGCTGTACGTGTGCTCGAACTCGGAGGTGCCGTAGTTTCGGTGCTTGATCGGTTGGATCGTGAAGACGTACGACTACTACCTCAACGTTGTCTCAACGCTTCCGCAGTCGGTCTGCGTGGGTACGTAGACAACACTCTCCCCTCTCGTTTCTATACATCACATGATCTTGCGTGTGCGTAGGAATTTTTTTGAAATTACTATGAAACCCAACAAAAAATGTATATTTCCCTCAATGCAGCTTGTTTCTTATGAGCAGGGAAATATTTAGCAGAGAAGTAATAAATCATATCCTGGGGACTTTGCACACAGGCGGGATCAAGAGAATTAAACCATTTCTTAGCACCACCCTTTAATGAGAATGGAAATATTTTGAGTATATAAAAGTGGCGTGATCTCAGATTATTAGTAAACAGGGCAGCTATTTCATCTAACTTACGAAGATGTGCCACAACAGTTTCAGATTCATAGCCATAAAAAGGATCAGATTCAACCAAAGTAATTATATCTGGATCAATAGTAATATCATAATAATCCTGATCAGGAACACAGATAGGTGAAGTAGCAAAAGCAGGGTCGGGTCTCATCCTACCTCTAAAAGATTCCTTACTCCACTTAAGTAGTAACCTCTTACGTTCAGGTGTATCCGGACAAGCAAGAATAGCTTCATAAGATTCATTATTAAAAAGATAACCCTCAGGAATAACAGGCATAGGTTCATCATCACTAACATCATCGTGTTTAGGTTCACTAATTTCTCTTTCTCTAGACTTCGAAATTTGCTCATCTAGAAATTCACCAAGTGGCACAGTAGTATCTAGCATAGAAGTAGTTTCATCATAAGTATCATGCATAGCAGAAGTGGCATCATCAATAACATGCGACATATCAGAATTCATAGCAGTAGTAGGTTTAGGTGTCGCTAGCTTACTCATAACAGAAGGTGAATCAAGTGCAGAGCTAGATGGCAGTTCCTTACCTCCCCTCGTAGTTGAGGGATAAATTTTTGTCTTAGCGTCTTTCAAGTTCTTCATAGTGTCCAGCAGATATAAATCCCAAGTGACTCAAAGAATAGAGCTATGTTCCCCGGCAACGGCGCCAGAAAAAGGTCTTGATAACCCACAAGTATAGGGGATCGCAACAGTTTTCGAGGGTAGAGTATTCAACCCAAATTTGTTGATTCGACACAAGGGGAGCCAAAGAATATTCTCAAGTATTAACAGTTGAGTTGTCAATTCAACCACACCTGGAAACTTAGTATCTGCAGCAAAGTGTTTAGTAGCAAAGTAATATGATAGTGGTGATAACGGTAACAAAGTAAAGACAGCAAAAGTAATGTTTTTGGTATTTTTGTAGTGATTGTAACAGTAGCAGCGGAAAAGTAAATAAGCGTAAACCAATATATGGAAAACTCGTAGGCACCAGATCAATGATGGATAATTATGCCGGATGTGGTTCATCATGTAACAGTCATAACATAGGGTGACACAGAACTAGCTCCAGTTCATCAATATAATGTAGGCATGTATTCCGTAAATAGTCATACATGCTTATGGAAAAGAACTTGCATGACATCTTTTGTCCTACCCTCCCGTGGCAGCGGGTTCCTATTGGAAACTAAGGGATATTAAGGCCTCCTTTTAATAGAGAACAGGAACAAAGCATTAACACATAGTGAATACATGAACTCCTCAAACTATGGTCATCACCGGGAGTGGTCCCGATTATTGTCACTTCGGGGTTGCCAGATCATAACACATAGTAGGTGACTATAGACTTGCAAGATAGGATCTAGAACTCACATATATTCATGAAAACATAATAGGTTCAGATCTGAAATCATGGCACTCGGGCCCTAGTGACAAGCATTAAGCATAGCAAAGTCATAGCAACATCAATGTCAGAACATAGTGGATACTAGGGATCAAACCCTAACAAAACTAACTCGATTACATGATAAATCTCATCCAACTCATCACCGTCCAGCAAGCCTACGATGCAATTACTCACGCACAGTGGTGAGCATCATGAAATTGGTGATGGAGGATAGTTGATGATGACGACGGCGGCGAATCCCCCTCTCCGGAGCCCCGAATGGACTCCAGATCAGCCCTCCCGAGAGAGATTAGGGCTTGGCGGCGGCTCCGTATTGTAAAACACGATAAAACTTTCTCTCTGATTTTTTTCTCCTCGAAATCCAATATATGGAGTTGGAGTTGGCGTCGGAGGGCCACCAGGGGGCCCACGAGGTAGGGGGGCGCGCCCAGGGGGGAGGGGCGCGCCCCCCACCCTCGTGGACATGGTGTGGGCCCCTTGGTCTACATCTTTGGCGAGGATTTTTTATTATTTACTCTAAGATATTCCGTGGAGTTTCAGGTCATTCCGAGAACTTTTGTTTTCTGCACATAAAACAACACCATGGCAATTCTGCTGAAAACAGCGTCAGTCCGGGTTAGTTCCATTCAAATCATACAAGTTAGAGTCCAAAACAAGGGCAAAAGTGTTTGGAAAAGTAGATACGAGGGAGACGTATCAGAGTGCATCTACATACCTTTGTAGATCGTGAGCGGAAGCGTTCATGAGAACGGGGTTGAGGGAGTCGTACTCGTCGTGATCCAAATCATCGGAGATCCTAGCGCCGAACGGACGGCACCTCCGCGTTCGACACACGTACGGAGCGGATGACGTCTCTCGCGCCTTGATCCAGCAAGGAGGAGGGAGAGGTTGAGGAAAATGGCTCCAGCAGCAGCACGACGGCGTGGTGGTGATGGAGAGGTAGTACTCCGGCAGGGCTTCGCCAAGCTCTGCGGAGGAGGAGAATGTGTTGGAGTGGGAGAGGGAGGCGCCAGGGGCATGCGTGCGGCTGCCCTCCATCCCCCCCTCTATATATAGGGTCCCCAAGGGGGGCGCCGGCCCTAGGAGATGGGATCTCCTAGGGGGGCGGCGGCCAAGGGGGTGGAGTGCCTCCCAAGGCAAGTGGAGGTGCCCCCTTCCCTAGGGTTCCCAACCCTAGGCGCAGGGGGGCCAAGGGGGGCGCACCAGCCCACTAGGGGCTGGTTCCCCTCCCACTTCAGCCCATGGGGCCCTCCGGGATAGGTGGCCCCACCCGGTGGACCCCCGGGACCCTTCCGGTGGTCCTGGTACAATACCGGTGACCCCCGAAACTTTCCCGATGACCGAAACTCGATTTCCCATATATAATTCTTTACCTCCGGACCATTCCGGAACTCCTCATGACGTCTAGGATCTCATCCGGGACTCCGAACAACTTTCAGGTTACTGCATACTCATATCTCTACAACCCTAGCGTCACCGAACCTTAAGTGTGTAGACCCTACGGGTTCGGGAGACATGTAGACATGACCGAGACGGCTCTCCGGCCAATAACCAACAGCGGGATCTGGATACCCATGTTGGCTCCCACATGCTCCTCGATGATCTCATCGGATGAACCATGATGTCAAGGATTCAAGCAACCCCGTATACAATTCCCTTTGTCAATCAGTATGTTACTTGCCCGAGATTCGATCGTCGGTATCCCAATACCTCATTCAATCTCGTTACCGGCAAGTCACTTTACTCGTACCGTAATGCATGATCCCGTGACCAAACACTTGGTCACCTTGAGCTCATTATGATGATGCATTACCGAGTGGGCCCAGAGAAACCTCTCCGTCATATGGAGTGACAAATCCCAGTCTCGATCCGTGTCAACCCAACAGACACTTTCGGAGATACAAGTAGTATACCTTTATAGTCACCCAGTTACGTTGTGACGTTTGGTACACCCAAAGCACTCCTACGGTATCCGGGAGTTACACAATCTCATGGTCTAAGGAAAAGATACTTGACATTGGAAAAGCTCTAGCAAACGAACTATACGATCTTGTGCTATGCTTAGGATTGGGTCTTGTCCATCACATCATTCTCCTAATGATGTGATCTCGTTATCAATGACATCCAATGTCCATAGTCAGGAAACCATGACTATCTGTTGATCAACGAGCTAGTCAACTAGAGGCTTACTAGGGACATGTTGGTGTCTATGTATTCACACATGTATTACGATTTCCGGATAACACAATTATAACATGAATAAAAGACAATTATCATGAACAAGGAAATATATTAATAATCCTTTTATTATTGCCTCTAGGGAATATTTCTAACACCATGTTCTATCCACCTTCCCATTCTCCACTTATTCCTCCTTCAAGTCTCCATCCTCTGACTGAATTGAATCAGATCTGAAGCTCATGCATCCTCCTTTTCTTCCCCTACAAATTCACTGGAATCCAAGAAGCTCCACGGCAATGGAATAAACCGGAAGATATGCAGGTAATACTATGAGAAATTCACTTAGATGGTTTGAGCAAAATGCAGGTTGATCTAAACTACTGCACTTTCGAACGATTTCCTATTAGCATGGAACTGAAAAATTTAATTTATTATTTGGTAGGTTGCACTCTGACCATTTTATTTTCTCTTCAAACAACCTGCAGAGAGCAACTTAGTTAAATTGTCCCATTATGAGGACAAAAAAGGAACATTCGTATGGTCTTCCTACCTTTTGTATTGCCTGCATTTATAGCACAGATCTAATTTTTGCAACCAAGATTTGACTTCCCAATTAATATTATGTGTTACAGATTTTGTAGAGTACTAATAATTTCTAACGACCATTGTTGGCTTTGCTTTCTTCTACTCAGAAAATAATTATTTTTAGTATATGTTAAATACAGGTTTTACGACAATTAAAAAGGCAGCATACGCACATTTGTCGGTGGGACAAATTAATGGTAGTCTAAATGCAGATTTTGCAAAGTCCTGATATTTTTACAGAATGCCTACATGACAGAGTAGAAAGAGAGTAAGGGATTCATCCTACCTGCTCGGATGTGGTCGAGCCGCATCATACTCTAGCTGTTTCGGATATTGCTGCTAGTTAATTGCACGTTCGTTGATATGGGCGAAACAAAGGAAAATGAATTAAACTAACGATTAGGTCACATGAGTGAAGTCCTTTGAATAAATATCGCCTTTTATCAAAAAAATTAGTACATATCGTGAGAGCAACTACACACCTGTTTTTTTTTCGATGGTAAAATTATGTGCTCGTCGATGTCTTCCTCCACTTCATGTTCCCCCTTCCATCCCACAACCCATCCTCCAACATTGGCCGCGGCTATACCTGATATGCTTGACAACTTAAGGGATATTTAGCAAGCTCTTGCATGCTAAATGGACCCAGATTCTCACCGAAATATTTCTACGACAGGAAAACGAGGGCTGATAAGTTGGATCAACATTGCAGTATATACATATTAATTGTGACAAGAAAACATTGTGTACTTGACATGGCTATTGCAGAAGATAAGCATCAGATCAAGTTGATATAAGATGTGTGAAAAAAATAACAACGCACATACACAAGGGATAACCAACTAATTATGTGACTATTAACAGGAAACATCACATGTGCAGTAATTTGAATATACACAATACATAATTGGAAGCGTTAAATCCCTCCAATGGTTGGCGTTGCACATCATAATATTTACTGAATATATTAATAATTATCATTGATGGCCGTTGATGCATAATAAATAGAGCTGAGTGTAGTTGTCGAACGATCAACAGAGAGAGGAACTAGCGTGAGGAAGACGAACAAGAACGAGTCGACGAGAGAGTTGTTTTGTGCTGCCTCAACTACGCAGCTTTTTCTGTTCTGTTATTCCTTGCTTTTAGCGATTACAAAGCCGAAGCTAACTACCTCCCGGCCGGGCTGCTCTGATCCGTGAATGTCGCTCCATCCAACGACTGGATCACAAGAAAAAGCCAACGACCGGGAGAAGAGAACGCTAAGAAGAGATGCGTGCTAGCCACGACTCCCCACTACGTACGTGCATGTCCGGGTCACATCCCAACCCATGCATACACATTATTTTAAACAGAAAGAAAAGCTCACACGTTGCATGCATGAGATAAACTAGGCCTAACATTTCACCCCCTTAATCTCACTGCATGACGCCGATCACCCCAAGCCTCTGTTGCATCTCAATGAAGCGGACGCGCCCGAGTGCCTTGGTCAGTGGGTCGGCCAGTTGATCCTGTGTCCCCATATGATCGATCTCCATCTGCTCCTTCCCCATACAGTCTCTGACGAAGTGGAATTTGACATCTATATATTTGCTTCGATCATGGTGAACTGGGTTCCTGCTCAAGGCTATGGCTGATTTGTTGTCCACTAGCAGCTTGAACCTTGCCGGCGACACTCCAGTCATGTCTTCCAGCAGTCAGCTCAACCACAATCCTTGACAGGTTGCTGCAGCTATGGCCACGTACTCTGCCTCACATGAAGAAAGAGCAACAATTTTCTGTTTTTGAGAGCTCCAGGTGATCAAGTTCTTACCAAGGAAGAAGACATGTCCAAAGGTGCTCTTGCGGTCACCGGTGTCGCCGGCGTGGTCACTATCACTGAACCCAAACAACGTAGCAGCTCCCTGTCCTCTCTCATAGCTGCACCCATAGTGAATGGTGCCTTTGATGTACCTTAGTATTTGCTTGACTGCCGCCCAGTGGTGTGTACTGGGTTTATCCATGAACCGGCTAACTATGCCAACCGCGTGAGCAATGTCAGGCCGCGTGTTGACAAGGTAGCGCAGGCTGCCGATCACCTTGCAATACAAGGTAGCGTCAAATGGTTCTCCGCCATCTTCCTTCTCGAGTTTGAGGCGGCCTTCCATGGAAGTGTGGCATGCATTACAGTTGCTCATGTTTGACATCTCCAGAATCTTACTGGCATAGCTCTTCTGGCTAAGTGTAATCCCGCTGGTGTTCTATGTTACCTCAACGCCCAAGTAGTAGCTCAACTGGCCGAGGTCACTCATTCTGAAAAGTTGATGCATCTGATCCTTGAAGGAAAGTATGTCTGCTGCATTGGTGCTTGTGATGATCAGATCGTCCAGATAGACCCCCACCAGCAGGTAGGACTGAGCGTCGCCACATCGATAGACGGCGTGCTCCAGGGGACTCCGCGTGAATCTGAAAGATGTAAGAGTCTCGTCCAGCTTGGCATACCATGCGCGCGGAGCCTGATGCAATCCGTACAATGCCTTGCGCAGCCGCAGTATGCTTCCCTCTTGTCCAGCAACCTCATATCTTGGTGGTTGAGCGACGTAGACCTCCTCGCTGAGATCGCCGTTGAGAAACGCCGACTTCACATCTATATCATGTACCTCCCAGCCCGAGTGCGCGGCGAGAGCAAGCAGCAGCCGGACAGTCTCCATGCGCGCCACGGGAGCAAAAACTTCCTCAAAATCCACCCCTTGACGCTGCACATACCCCTTCGCAACGAGGCGGGCTTTGTGTTTGACGATGTTGCCTGCCGGATCCCTCTTGACCTTATACACCCACTTCAGCCCAATTGCTTTGCGGCCGGCAGGAAGAGTGGCAAGCTCCCAGGTCTCGTTGTCGACGATGGATTTCATTTCATCATCCATGGCGCCCTTCCATGCCTTGCTCCCGAGTGCTTCGTCCACGTCACGCGGCTCCTCGGCACTGAACAGGCAGCGCACCAGAAGACATCGCTCGAACTGCTCGCGCACTGCCTCATCTTCAGTGTCCTCCAGTACACTCGAGAAGCGACGGTAGCGAACCGGCTGGCCAGTTGGCACATCGCACCCGTCGTCGTGAGACGGAGGCGTGGCCCAGCGAGCCCTGGGCGGGTCCTGTTGGGGAACATAGCATAAATTCAAAATTTTCCTACGTGTCACCAAGATCTATCTATGGAGTCATCTAGCAATGAGGGAGGAGTGGATCTACATACCCTTGTAGATCGCGCGCGGAAGCGTTCAAGAGAACAGGGTTGATGGAGCCGTACTCGTCGTGATCCAAATCACCGATGATCCTAGCGCCGAACGGACGGCACCTTCGCGTTCAACACACGTACGGAGCAGCAACATCTCCTCCTTCTTGATCCAGCAAGGGGGAAGGAGAGGTTGATGGAGATCCAGCAGCACGACGGCGTGGTGGTGGAAGTAGCGGGGTTCCAACAGGGCTTCGCCAAGCGCTGCGGGAGGAGGGAGATGTGTCATGGGAGGGAGAGGGAGGTGCCAGGGCTTAGGTATGGTTGCCCTCCCTTCCCCCCACTATATATAGGGCCAAGGGAGAGGGGGAAGGCGCAGCCTTGGCCCTTCCTCCAAGGAAGGGTGCGGCCAGGGAGGAGTCCCACCCCCCCAAGGCACCTCGGAGGTGCCTTCCCCCTTTAGGACTCTTCCTTTTCCTCTTCTCTTGGCACATGGGCCTCTTGGGGCTGGTGCCCTTGGCCCATATAGGCCAAGGCGCACCCCCTACAGCCCATGTGGCCCCTCGGGGCAGGTGGCCCCACCCGGTGGACCCCCGGGACCCTTCCGGTGGCCCCGGTACAATACCGGTGACCCTGAAACTTGTCCCGATGGCCGAAACAGCACTTCCTATATATAATTATTTACCTCCGGACCATTACGGAACTCCTCGTGATATCCGGGATCTCATCCGGGACTCTGAACAACTTTCCGATTACCGCATACTAATATCTCTATAACCCTAGCGTCATCGAACCTTAAGTGTGTAGACCCTATGGGTTCGGGAGACATGCAGACATGACCGAGATGACTCTCCGGTCAATAACCAACAGCGGGATCTGGATACCCATGTTGGCTCCCACATGTTCCACGATGATCTCATCGGATGAACCACGATGTCAAGGACTTAATCAATCCCGTATACAATTCCCTTTGTCTATCGGTACGACACTTGCCCGAGATTCGATCGTCGGTATCCCGATACCTTGTTCAATCTCGTTACCGGCAAGTCTCTTTACTCGTTTCATAACACATCATCCCGTGATCAACTCCTTGATCACATTGTGCACATTATGATGATGTCCTACCGAGTGGGCCCAGAGATACCTCTCCGTTTACACGCAGTGACAAGTCCCAGTCTCGATTCGTGCCAACCCAACAGACACTTTCGGAGATACGTGTAGTGTACCTTTATAGCCACCCAGTTATGTTGACGTTTGGCACACCCAAAGCACTCCTACGGTATCCGGGAGTTGCACAATCTCATGGTCTAAGGAAATGATACTTGACATTAGAAAAGCTTTAGCATACGAACTACATGATCTTGTGCTAGGCTTAGGATTGGGTCTTTGTCCATCACATCATTCTCCTAATGATGTGATCCCGTTATCAATGACATCCAATGTCCATGGTCAGGAAACCATAACCATCTATTGATCAACGAGCTAGTCAACTAGAGGCTTACTAGGGACATGGTGTTGTCTATGTATCCACACATGTATCTGAGTTTCCTATCAATACAATTCTAGCATGGATAATAAACGATTATCATGAACAAGGAAATATAATAATAACTAATTTATTATTGCCTCTAGGGCATATTTCCAACAGTCTCCCACTTGCACTAGAGTCAATAATCTAGTTCACATCGATATGTGATTAACACTCAAGGTCACATCCCCATGTGACTAACACCCAAAGAGTTTACTAGAGTCAATAATCTATTTCACATTACCATGTGATTAACACTCGATGAGTTCTGGGTTTGATCATGTTATGCTTGTGAGAGATGTTATAGTCAACGGGTCTGAATCTTTCAGATCCGTATGTACTTCGCAAATTTCTATGTCATCTTGTAGATGCAACTACTACGCTACATTTGGAGCTATTCCAAATAACTGTTCTACTATACGAATCCAGTCTACTACTCAGAATAATCTGGATTAGTGTCAAAGTTTGCATCGGCGTAGCCCTTTACGACGAACTCTTTTACCACCTCCATAATCGAGAAAATTCCTTAGTCCACTAGTTACTAAGGATAACTTTGACCGCTCTCCTGTGATCCATTCTTGGATCACTCTTGTACCCCTTGACTAACTCATGGCAAGGCACACTTCAGGTGTGGTACACAGCATATCATACTGTAGAGCCTACGTCTAAAGCATAGGGGACGACCTTCGTCCTTTCTCTCTATTCTGCCGTGGTCGAGCTTTAAGACTTAACTTCATACCTTACAACTCAGGCAAGAACTCCTTCTTTGACTGGTCCATCTTGAACACCTTCAAGATCATGTCAAGGTATGTGCTCATTTGAAAGTACCATTAAGCGTTTTGATCTATCCTTATAGATCTTGATGCTCAATGTTCAAGTAGCTTAATCCAGGCTTTCCATTGAAAACACTTTCCAAATAACCCTATATGCTTTCCAGAAATTCTACATCATTTCTGATCCATAATATGTCAACAACATATACTCATCAGAAATTCTATAGTGCTCCCACTCACTTCTTTGGAAATACAAGTTTCTCATAAACTTTGTATAAACCCAAAATCTTTGATCATCATCAAAGCATACATTCCAACTCCGAGATGCTTACTCCAGTCCCTAGAAGGATTGCTGGAGCTTTGCATACTTATTAGCATCTTTCAGGATTGACAAAACCTTCCGGTTGTATCACATACAACCTTTCCTCAAGAAAATCGTCGAGGAAACAATGTTTTGACATCCTATCTGCAAGATTTCATAAATAATGCAGTAATCGCTAATATAATTCCAACAGACTCTTAGCATCGCTACGAGTGAGAAAGTCTCATCATAGTCAACTCCTTGAACTTGTCGGAAACTTCTTAACGACAAGTCAAGCTTTCTTAATGGTGACATTTACCATCATTGTCCGTCTTCCTTTTAAAATCCATCTGCACTCAACAGCCTTACGACCATCGAGCTATTCTGCCAAAGTCTACACTTTGTTTTCAAACATGGATCCTCTCTCCGATTTTATGGCCTCGAGCTATTTATCGGAATCCGGGCCCACCATCACTTCTCCATAGCTCGTAGGTTCATTGTTGTCTAGCAACATGACTTCCAAGACAGGATTACGTACCATTCTGAAGTAGTACGCATCCTTGTCATCCCACGAGGTTTGGTAGTGACTTGATCTGAAGTTTCATGATCACTTTCATAAGCTTCCACTTCAATTGGTGTAGGTGCCACAGGAACAACTTCCTGTGCCCTGCCACACACTAGTTGAAGAGACGGTTCAACAACCTTATCAAGTCTCCACCATCCTCCCACTCAATTCTTTCGAGAGAAACTTTTCCTCGAGAAAGGACCCGATTCTAGAAACAATCCCTTATTGCTTTCGGTTCTGAGACAGGAGGTATACCCAACTGTTTTGGGTGTCCTATGAAGATGCATTTATCCGCTTTGGGTTCGAGCTTATCAGCCTGAAACCTTTTCACATAAGCATCGCAGCCCCAAACTTTTAAGAAATGACAGCTTAGGTTTCCCTAAACCATAGTTCATACGGTGTCATCTCATCGGAATTACGTGGTGCCCCTTTTAAAGTGAATGTGGTTGTCTCTAATGCCTAACCCATAAACTATTGTGGTAATTCGATAAGAGACATCATGGTATGCATCATATCCAATAGGGTGCAGTTATGATGTTCGGATACACCATCTCGCTATGGTGTTCCAGGCTGTATTAGTTGTGAAACAATTTCCACAATGTCTTAATTATGGGCCAAACTCGTAATTCAGATATTCATCTCTATGATCATATCATAGATCTTTTATCCTCTTGTCACAACGATCTTTCAACTTCACCCTGAAATTTCTTGAACCTTTCAATAATTCAGACTCGTGATTCATCAAGTAAATATACTCAACATCTACTCAAATCATCTGTGAAGTAAGAACATAATGATATCCACTACATGCCCCAGCACTCATTGGATTGCACACATCAAAATGTATTACTTCCAACAAGTTGCTTTCTAGTTCCATTTTACTGAAAACGAGGCTTTCAGTCATCTTGCCCATGTGGTATGATTTGCATGTCTCAAGTGATTCAAAATCAAGTGAGTCCAAACGGTCCATTTGCATGGAGTTTCTTCATGCATATACACCAATAGACATGGTTCGCATGTCTCAAACTTTCAAAAATGAGTGAGTCCAAAGATCCATCAACATGGAGCTTCTTCATGTGTTTTATACCGATATGACTTAAGTGGCAGTGCCACAAGTAGGTGGTACTATCATTACTATCTTATATCTTTTGGCATGAACATGTGTATCACTATGATCGAGATTCAATGAACCATTCATTTTAGGTGCAAGACCATTGAAGGTATTATTCAAATAAACAGAGTAACCGTTATTCTCCTTAAATGAATAACCGTATTGCGATAGACATAATCCAATCATGTCTATGCTCAACGCAAACACCAATCTCGATGGTAGAGGGAGCGTGCGATGTTTGATCATATCAATATTGGAAACACTTCCAACACATATTGTCAGCTCACCTTTAGCTAGTCTCCGTTTATTCCGTAGCTTTTATTTCGAGTTACTAACACTTAGCAACCGAACCGGTATCTAATACCCTGGTGCTACTAGGAGTACTAGTAAAGTACACATCAACACAATGTATATCCAATATACTTCTATCGGCCTTGCCAGCCTTCTTATCTACCAAGTATCTAGGGTAATTCTGCTCCAGTGGTTGTTCCCTTTATTACAGAAGCACTTAGTCTCGGGTTTGGGTTCAACCTTGGGTTTCTTCACTAGAGCAGCAGCTGAATTGCCGTTTCATGAAGCATCCCTTTTTGCCCTTGCCCTTCTTGAAACTAGTGGTTTCACCAACCATCAACAATTGATGCTCCTTCTTGATCTCTACTTTTGTGGTGTCAAACATCGCGAATATCTCAAGGATCATCATATATGTCCCCGATATATTATAGTTCAACACGAAGCTCTAGCAGCTTGGTGGTAATGACTTCGGAGAAACATCACTATCTCATCTAGAAGATCAACTCCCACTCGATTCAAGCGAGTGTTGTACTCAGACAATCTGAGCACAAGTTCAACAATTGAGATTTTCTCCCTTAGTTTGCAGGCTAAGAAAATCGTCGGAGGTCTTATACCTCTTGACGTGGGCACGAGCCTGAAATCCCAATTTCAGCCCTCGAAACATCTCATATGTTTCGCGACGTTTCAAAACGTCTTCGGTGCCTCAACTCTAAACCGTTTAACTGAACTATCACGTAGTTATCAAAATGTGTATGTCAGATGTTCACAACATCCATAGACGACGTTCGAGGTTCAGCACACTGAGCGGTGCATTAAGGACATAAGCCTTCTATGAAGCAATGAGGACAATCCTCAGTTTACGGACCTAGTCCGCATAATTGCTACTATCAACTTTCAACTAAATTTTCTCTAGGAACATATCTAAACAGTAGAACTGAAGCGCGAGCTATGACATAATTTGCAAAATCCTTTTTGACTATGTTCAGGATAATTAAGTTCATCTTATGAACTCCCACTCAGATAGACATCCCTCTAGTCATCTAAGTGATTACATGATCCGAGTCAACTAGGCCGTGTCCGATCATCACGTGAGACGGACTAGTCAACATCGGTGAACATCTTCATGTTGATCGTATCTACCATACGACTCATGCTCGACCTTTCGGTCTCTT
This sequence comes from Triticum aestivum, assembly GCF_018294505.1. NCBI lineage: Eukaryota > Viridiplantae > Streptophyta > Magnoliopsida > Poales > Poaceae > Triticum > Triticum aestivum. The sequence continues at coordinate 590,475,697 of NC_057803.1, read as the reverse complement.
GTGTTCCGAGGCCATGTCTGTACACATGCTAGGCTCGTCAAGTCAACCTAAGTGTTTCGCGTGTGTAAATCTGTCTTACACCCGTTGTATGTGAACGTTAGAATCTATCACACCCGATCATCACGTGGTGCTTCGAAACAACGAACTGTCGCAACGGTGCACAGTTAGGGGGAACACTTTCTTGAAATTTTAATGAGGGATCATCTTATTTACTACCATCGTTCTAAGCAAATAAGATGTATAAACATGATAAACATCACATGCAATCAAATAGTGACATGATATGGCCAATATCATATTGCTCCTTTTGATCTCCATCTTCGGGGCTCCATGATCATCATCGTCACCGGCATGACACCATGATCTCCATCATCATGATCTCCATCATCGTGTCTTCATGAAGTTGTCTCGCCAACTATTACTTCTACTTCTACAGCTAACGGTTAGCAATAAAGTAAAGTAATTACATGACGTTTAAGTTGACACGCAGGTCATAAATAAATAAAGACAACTCCTATGGCTCCTGCCGGTTGTCATACTCATCGACATGCAAGTCGTGATTCCTATTACAAGAACATGATCAATCTCATACATCACATATATCATTCATCACATCCTTTTGGCCATATCACATCACATAGCATACCCTGCAAAAACAAGTTAGACGTCCTCTAATTGTTGTTTGCATGTTTTACGTGGCTGCTATGGGTTTCTAGCAAGAACGTTTCTTACCTACGCAAAAACCACAACGTGATATGCCAATTGCTATTTACCCTTCATAAGGACCCTTTTCATCGAATCCGATCCGACTAAAGTGGGAGAGACAGACACCCGCTAGCCACCTTATGCAACTAGTGCATGTCAGTCGGTGGAACCAGTCTCACGTAAGAGTACGTGTAAGGTCGGTCCGGGCCGCTTCATCCCACGATGCCGCCGAATCAAGATAAGACTAGTAACGGCAAGCATATTGAACAAAATCAACGCCCACAACTACTTTGTGTTCTACTCGTGCATAGAAACAACGCATAGACCTAGCTCATGATGCCACTGTTGGGGAACGTAGCATAAATTCAAAATTTTCCTACGTGTCACCAAGATCTATCTATGGAGTCATCTAGCAACGAGGGAGGAGTGGATCTACATACCCTTGTAGATCGCGCGCGGAAGCGTTCAAGAGAACGTGGTTGATGGAGCCGTACTCGTCGTGATCCAAATCACCGATGATCCTAGCGCCGAACGGACGGCACCTCCGCGTTCAACACACGTAAGGAGCAGCGACGTCTCCTCCTTCTTGATCCAGCAAGGGGGAAGGAGAGGTTGATGGAGATCCAACAGCACGACGGCGTGGTGGTGGAAGTAGCGGGATTCCAACAGGGCTTCGCCAAGCGCTGCGGGAGGAGGGAGATGTGTCATGGGAGGGAGAGGGAGGTGCCAGGGCTTAGGTATGGTTGCCCTCCCTTCCCCCCACTATATATAGGGCCAAGGGAGAGGGGGAGGCGCAGCCTTGGCCCTTCCTCCAAGGAAGGGTGCGGCCAGGGGAGGAGTCCCACCCCCCAAGGCACCTCGGAGGTGCCTTCCCCCTTTAGACTCTTCCTTTCCTCTTCTCTTGGCGCATGGGCCTCTTGGGGCTGGTGACCTTGGCCCATATAGGCCAAGGCGCACCCCCTACAGCCCATGTGGCCCCCCGGGGCAGGTGGCCCCACCCGGTGGACCCCTGGGACCCTTCCGGTGGCCCCGGTACAATACCGGTGACCCCGAAACTTGTCCCGATGGCCGAAACAGCACTTCCTATATATAATTCTTTACCTCCGGACCATTCCGGAACTCCTCGTGACGTCCGGGATCTCATCCGGGACTCCGAACAACTTTCGGGTTACCGCATACTAATATCTAACCCTAGCATCACCGAACCTTAAGTGTGTACACCCTACGGGTTCGGGAGACATGCAGACATGACCGAGATGACTCTCCGGTCAATAACCAACAACGGGATATGGATACCCATGTTGGCTCCCACATGTTCCACGATGATCTCATTGGATGAACCATGATGTCAAGGACTTAATCAATCCCGTATACAATTCCCTTTGTCTATCGGTACGACACTTGCCCGAGATTCGATCGTCGGTATCCCGATACCTTGTTCAATCTCGTTACCGGCAAGTCTCTTTACTCATTTTGTAACACATCATCCCGTGATCAACTCCTTGATCACATTGTGCACATTATGATGATGTCCTACCGAGTGGGCCCAGAGATACCTCTCCGTTTACACGGAGTGACAAATCCCAGTCTCGATTCGTGCCAACCCAACAGACACTTTCAGAGATACCTGTAGTGTACCTTTATAGCCAGCCAGTTAGGTTGTGACGTTTGGCACACCCAAAGCACTCCTACGGTATTCGGGAGTTGCACAATCTCATGGTCTAAGGAAATGATACTTGACATTAGAAAAGCTTTAGCATACGAACTACATGATCTTGTGCTAGGCTTAGGATTGGGTCTTTGTCCATCACATCATTCTCCTAATGATGTGATCCCGTTATCAATGACATCCAATGTCCATGGTCAGGAAACCGTAACCATCTATTGATCAACGAGCTAGTCAACTAGAGGCTTACTAGGGACATGGTGTTGTCTATGTATCCACACATGTATCTGAGTTTCCTATCAATACAATTCTAGCATGGATAATAAACGATTATCATGAACAAGGAAATATAATAATAACTAATTTATTATTGCCTCTAGGGCATATTTCCAACAGGTCCGTGGGTGTCACCGGTTCGGACCGCGACGACTCAGGCGCGTCCGCCACTGGTGTGGCGACCGCGGGTGACTGCGGCGTCCCCAAGGCTGGTGTAGAGGGTGTCGCCGCGCTTCGAGGGGTGACCGGCGTGGTGGTCGAGCCACTGTCGATCTCCTGGACACTGTTGTCCATGGTGTAGACCACGGTAAATGTTGCCCGCGCCGCATTGACTGCGCTCGTGCCCAGGGTGCTCCAAGTCCATGGCCTGCTCTCCTCAAATATTACATCTCGGGTCACCTGCACTTTCTTAGTGGCTGGATCATACACACGGTAAGCTTTGGAGCCCTCCTCATACCCAACAAAAATCTTCGGGGCCGATCTGTCCGAGAGCTTGCTTACCCCTGGACCTTGCTTCTCGACATGCGCTGTGCAGCCGAACGTGCATAGGTGTTGCACGCTTGGCCTGCGGCCATGCCAGGCCTCATAGGGCGTCACACCATTTAGGCTTCTTGTCGGAGCTCGATTGAGTATGTACACTGCTGTTCTCATGGCCTCTGCCCAGAGGTAGGATGGAACCTTCATGCTCTTCAGTAAACAGCGCGCCATCTCGACCACAGTCTGATTTCGCCGCTCCACCACACCATTCTGTTGGGGAGAATATGGCGCTGTGGTGAAGTGCTTGACTCCATGCTCTTCACAATATTGCTTGAACTCTGTGGAGTTGAAATCACTAACCCTGTCTGATCTGAATGCCTACAGCTTGCAATTCCTCTCTGCTTCAGCCAGTTTCTGCACCTTCTTGAAACGCTCAAAGGCTTCATCTTTAGTCTTAATCACTTCCAACCACGTGTACCTTGTGCAGTCATCAACAATTAACAAGAAATATCTGTTACCTCCTGGCGTGGTTGGCAAGATGGGGCCGCACAAATCGGTGTGAACCAGCTCCAGGTTGCGTTCGGCTCGGTATGCAGCAGCTTGCGAAAAGGGAGCTCGTTGTTGCTTCCCCAGTGCGCACCCATCACAGTACTCCTCGACGTGATCGAGCAGCGGCATCCCGCGTACCATCTCCATAGCAGACATAGCACGCAGAGCACGAAAGTGAAGGTGCCCCATACGGGCGTGCCACCTCCACCTTTCATCGTCTTGCTTGGACAGCAGGCACTTGGGCGCGTCGATGGTCAGGACGCCAGTGTACAGCCTGCTCGTCGTGCGAGCGACACGGGCCAGGACCCGTTGCCCCGGATCATGTATGGTCATGACTGTTCGACGACACATCTAAAGCAGCTCCCAGGTGGCTAACCCACCTCGCCGAGTCTCTAGCTAGGCCAACTGCCCACGCTCTTCATGCGCCTACGTGCGCCCGCACGCCCTGCATGGCAGGGGTGCCGTTGTACACTTTCTCCCTCTCTCCATGTACTCCTCCTATATAAGCCCGTCGTGGCCAATGTAATCAGTGTGCGAGAGTAATACAACTTAGCTTGGTATCAGACTTCTTCGATCCACCTTTTCCGCTTCCGCTTCCGCCATGGATCGGCTCCTCCGCCGCTCCCGCTCTGCCGATCTCGAATCCCTCTACACCCCTCCCTCTGCCTGGCGCCTCTTCGATGCCCCTCCCATCCGCACTCTCGCGCCGATGCCCCCCACGGCACCCGCCGCGGCCCGTGTTGCCCCCGTCGCGGCACCCGCTCCCCGTCTCGTGCCCGATGTCGTCCGCGGCAAGGAGCCGGTTCCCGAGGCGGCCCCTTCTTCCTCCTCCACCGCGGCTCCCGGGCTCCACCTCGCCGCGCCTGCCCTCGCCGTGACTCCTCTTCGCACCCCCGGGAGCGATCCTGTCCTGCGCCCCGCCGTGCTCCCGCACCTGGCCGCGCCGGACATCGGCTCGTCTTCCTCCGCCGCCCTCCAGGCGTCCATCGCGCATCACTTCCACACGCCGCTGGAATTGGAGTCCGGTAACTACACCAAGTGGCGCAAACTTTTTTACTGTATCTGTTGCAAATACAACGTGCAGACCCATCTCGATGCCTACGCCGCGCCGCTCCACCAGAGCGCGGTCTGGCGCAACGATGACCTCACGGTCGTCCTGTGGTTTCACGGGGTCGTCACCGACGAGCTGCTGGACGTTGTCGCCTCCCCGGAGAGCACCGCGTTCGACATCTGGTCCCAGCTATACCTGCTCTTCCGCGACAATCAAGCAGGGCACGCCATCATCCTCGGCGCGGAATTCCGCAACTTGGTCCAGGGGGACCTGTCCATCGCCGAGTACTGTCGGCTTCTCAAGTCCCTCGCCAACGAGCTCGGGGACGTCGGCGACCACATCACTGATCGCGCCCTCACCCTCCAGCTCATCCGCGGGCTCTCCCACAAATTCCAGATCATGGTGACGCTCCTTCCGATGCAGACGCCGTTCCCCTCGTTCGTGCAGGCGCGCTCGCGCCTCCTCATGGAGGAAATCGCCGCTGACGAGCACGCTCGCCTTGACGGACGACCCGAGGCCACCGCCACCGCCCTTACCATCGCCGGCGGCGCACCCTCCTCCAACGACCGCGCTCCTTCGGCCTCCTCCGCCGACCGGGGCTCCAACGACAAGGGCAAAGGGAGCACTGCCTCCCCCAACGGTGACCCGGGATCCCGCGGCCGTGGACGTGGCCGTGGCTCCTCCTCCGCTGGCCCCTCGACCGGGCGCGGTGCTACTCCACCGACCCCAGGCCCGCCGCTCTCTGGTTTCTTCGCCCCATACGACACCATGCTCCCGGGCCCGACTCCACCTCGTCCTGCATGGGCCGCGCCGAACGTTGTGGGCATCCTCGGCCCGCGCCCGCCGCCGCCACACCAGGCCTATCCCGTGGCCACCGCACCGCCGACCGGGGAGCCCTCATGGGAGCAATATAACCAGCTCTACGCGGCCCTCTAGAACCTGTCCATGCAGCACAACGCCGGCGACGGAGGCCAGGAGTGGTTCCTCGACACCGGAGCCTCCTCTCACGTGACTGGGATGGAGCACGCTCTCTCGAAGCTTTCTTCCCCATCTTTGCATCAATCTTCTGGTATTGTTGTTGGAGATGGGTCTCTCTTACCCGTTAGTGCTGTTGGCTCTACTAAATTTTCCTCCTTCTCTCTTAACGACGTTTTAGTATCACCCACTATCATCAAAAACCTTATTTCCGTTCGTCGTTTTACCATTGATAATTCTTGCAGTATAGAATTTGATCCGTTCGGTTTTTCCATGAAGGACCTAGCCACCCGCAAGACCATCATGAGATGCAATAGCCACGGTGACCTCTACCCATTCTTCTCCAACACCGGCGTGCAAGCTCTTCTCACTGTCTGTTGGGGAACGTAGTAATTTCAAAAAAATTCCTACGCACACGCAAGATCATGGTGATGCATAGCAACGAGAGGGGAGAGTGTTGTCTACGTACCCTCATAGACCGAAAGCGGAAGCGTTAGCACAACGCGGTTGATGTAGTCGTACGTCTTCACGATCCGACCGATCAAGTATCGAACGTACAACACCTCCGAGTTCAGCACACGTTCAGCCCGATGACGTGCCTCGAACTCCGATCCACCCGAGTGTTGAGGGAGAGTTTCATCAGAACGACGACGTGGTGATGATGATGATGTTCTACCGACGCAGGGCTTCGCCTAAGCACCGCTACGATATTATCGAGGTGGATTATGGTGGAGGGGGGCACCGCACACGGCTAAGAGATCAATGATCAATTGTTGTGTCTTTGGGGTGCTCCCCTGCCCCGTATATAAAGGAGCAAGGAGGAGGGGGCCGGCCAAGGGGAGGAGGCGCGTCCTAGGGGGGAGTCCTACTCCTCCTTTCCTTGCTGGAGTAGGAGAAGGGAAGGGAGAAGGAGAAAGAAGGAAGGGGGCGCCCCCTCCCTAGTCCAATTCGGACCAGCCCATGGGGAGGGGTGCGGCCACCCTTTGAGGTCTTTTTCTCCTTTCCCATATGGCCCATTAAGGCCCAATACGAATTCCCGTAACTCTCCGGTACTCCGAAAAATACCCGAATCACTCGGAACCTTTCCAATGTCCGAATATAGTCGTCCAATATATCGATCTTTACGTGTCGACCATTTCGAGACTCCTCGTCATGTCCCCGATCTCATCCGGGACTCTGAACTACCTTCGGTACATCAAATCACATAAACTCATAATATAACCATCATCGAAACGTTAAGCGTGCGGACCCTACGGGTTCGAGAACTATGTAGACATGACCGAGACACGTCTCCGGTCAATAACCAATAGCGGAACCTGGATGCTCATATTGGCTCCCACATATTCTACGAAGATCTTTATCAGTCAGACCGCAGAACAACATACGTTGTTCCCTTTGTCATCAGTATGTTACTTGCCCGAGATTTGATCGTCGGTATCTCAATACCTAGTTCAATCTCGTTACCGGCAAGTCTCTTTACTCGTTATATAATGCATCATCTCGTAACTAACTCATTAGTCACATTGCTTGCAAGGCTTATAGTGATGTGCATTACCGAGAGGGCCCAGAGATATCTCTCCGACAATCAGAGTGACAAATCCTAATCTCGAAATACGCCAACCCAACAAGTACCTTTGGAGACACCTGTAGAGCACCTTTATAATCACCCAGTTATGTTGTGACGTTTGGTAGCACACAAAGTGTTCCTCCGGTAAACGGGAGTTGCATAATCTCATAGGGATAGGAACATGTATAAGTCATGAAGAAAGCAATAGCAGAATACTCAACGATCGTGTGCTAAGCTAACGGAATGGGTCAAGTCAATCACATCATTCTCCTAATGATGTGATCCTGTTAATCAAATGACAACTCATGTCTATGGCTAGGAAACATAACCCTCTTTGATCAACGAACTAGTCAAGTAGAGGCATACTAGTGACACTATGTTTGTCTATGTATTCACACATGTATTATGTTTCCGGTTAATACAATTCTAGCATAAATAATAAACATTTATCATGATATAAGGAAATAAATAATAACTTTATTATTTCCTCTAGGGCATATTTCCTTCAGTCTCCCACTTGCACTAGAGTCAATAATCTAGATCACATCACCATGTGATCAACATCAATAGTCCACATCATTATGTGATTAACACCCATAGTTCACATCGCCATGTGACCAACACCCAAAGGGTTTACTAGATTCGGTAATCTAGTTCACATTGCTATGCGATTAACACCCAAAGAGTACTAAGGTGTGATCATGTTTTGCTTGTGAGAGAAGTTTAGTCAACGGGTCTGCCACATTCAGATCCGTATGTATTTTGCAAATTTCTATGTCAACAATGCTCTGCACGGAGCTACTCTAGCTAATTGCTCCCACTTTCAATATGTATCCAGATTGAGACTTAGAGTCATCTGGATTAGTGTCAAAACTTGCATCGACGTAACCCTTTACGACGAACCTTTTTGTCACCTCCATAATCGAGAAAAATATCCTTATTCCACTAAGGATAATTTTGACCGCTGTCCAGTGATCTACTCCTCGATCACTGTTGTACTCCCTTGCCAAAATCAGTGTAGGGTATACAATAGATCTGGTACATAGCATGGCATACTTTATAGAACCTATGGCTGAGGCATAGGGAATGACTTTCATTCTCTTTCTATCTTCTGTCGTGGTCGGGTTTTGAGTCTTACTCAATTTCACACCTTGTAACACAGACAAGAACTCTTTCTTTGACTGTTCTATTTTGAACTACTTCAAAATCTTGTCAAGGTATGTACTCATTGAAAAAAACTTATCAAGCGTCTTGATCTATCTCTATAGATCTTGATGCTCAATATGTCAGCAGCTTCACCGAGGTCTTTCTTTGGAAAATTCCTTTCAAACAATCCTTTATGCTTTGCAGAATAATTCTACATTATTTCCGATCAACAATATATCATTCACATATACTTATCAGAAATGTTGTAGTGCTCCCACTCACTTTCTTGTAAATACAGGCTTCATCGCAAGTCTGTATAAAACTATATGCTTTGATCAACTTACCAAAGTGTATATTCCAACTCCGAGATGCTTGCACCAGTCCATAGATGGATCGCTGGAGCTTGCATATTTTGTTAGCACCTTTAGGATTGAAAAAACCTTCTGGTTGTATCATATACAACTCTTCTTTAATAAATCTATTAAGGAATGCAGTTTTGTTTATCCATTTGCCAGATTTCATAAAATGCGGCAATTGCTAACATGATTTGGACAGACTTAACATAGATACGAGTAAGAAACTCTCATCGTATTCAACACCTTGAACTTTGTCAAAAACCTTTTTCGACAAGTCTAGCTTTGTAGATAGTAACACTACTATCAACGTCTGTCTTCCTCTTGAAGATCCATTTATTTTCTATGGCTTGCCGATCATTGGGCAAGTCAACGAAAGTCCATACTTTGTTCTCATACATGGATCCCATCTCAGATTTTATGGCCTCAAGCCATTTTGCGGAATCTGGGCTCATCATCGCTTCCTCATAGTTCGTAGGTTCGTCATGGTCAAGTAACATGACCTCCAGAATAGGATTACCGTACAACTCTGGTGCGGATCTCACTCTGGTTGACCTACGAGGTTTGGTAGTAACTTGATCTGAAGTTACATGATCATCATCATTATCTTCCTCACTAATTGGTGTAGGAGTCACAGGAACAAATTTCTATGATAACTACTTTCCAATAAGGGAGCAGGTACAGTTACCTCATCAAGTTCTACTTTCCTCCCACTCACTTCTTTCGAGAGAAACTCCTTCTCTAGAAAAACTCTGAATAAGTCTTGCCTTCGGATTTGTGATAGAAGGTGTACCCAACAGTCTCCTTTGGGTATCCTATGAAGACATATTTCTCCGATTTGGGTTTGAGATTATTAGGATGAAACTTTTTCATATAAGCATCACAACCCCAAACTTTAAGAAACGACAACTTTGGTTTCTTGCCAAACCATAGTTCATACGGTGTCATCTCAACGGATTTAGATGGTGTCCTATTTAACATGAATGCAGCTGTCTCTAATGCATAACCCCAAAACGATAGTGGTAAATCGGTAAGAAACATCATAGATTGCACCATATCTAATATAGTACGGTTATGATGTTCAGACATACCACTACACTATGGTGTTCCAGGTGGCGTGAGCAGTGAAACTATTTCACATTGTTTTAGTTGAAGACCAAACTCGTAACTCAAATATTCTTCTCCATGATCAGATCGTAGAAACTTATATTTTCTTGTTACGATGATTTTCCACTTCATTCTGAAATTATATGAACTTTTCAAATGTTTCAGACTTCTGTTTCATTAAGTAGATATACCCATATCTGCTCAAATCATCTGTGAAGGTCAGAAAATAATGATACCCGCTGCGAGCCTCATATTCATCGGACCACATACATCAGTATGTATGATTTCCAACAAATCTGTTGCTTGGTCCATTGTTCCGTAGAACGACGTTTTAGTCATCTTGCCCAAGAGGCATGGTTCGCAAGCATCAAGTGATTCATAATCAAGTGATTCCAAAATCCCATCAGCATGGAGTTTCTTCATGCGCTTTACACCAATATGACCTAAACGGCAATGCCACAAATAAGTTGCATTATCATTATTAACTTTGCATCTTTTGGCTTCAATATTATGAATATGTGTATCACTACGATCGAGATCCAACAAACCATTTTCATTGGGTGTATGACCATAGAAGGTTTTATTCATGTAAATAGAACAACAATTATTCTCTAAATTAAATGAATAATTGTATTGCAATAAACATGATCAAATCATATTCATGCTCAACGCAAACACCAAATAACACTTATTTAGGTTCAACACTAATCCTGAAAGTGTAGGGAGCGTGCGATGATGATCATATCAATCTTGGAACCATTTCCAACACACATCATCACTTCACCCTTAACTAGTCTCTGTTCATTCCGCAACTCCTGTTTCGAGTTACTACTCTTAGTAACTGAACCAGTATCAAATATCGAGGGGTTGCTACGAACACTAGTAAAATACACATCAATAATCTGTATATCAAATATACCTTTGTTCACTTTGCCATCCTTCTTATCCGCCAAATACTTGGGGCAGTTCCGCTTCCAGTGACCAGTCCCTTTGCAGTAGAAGCACTTAGTCTCTGGCTTAGGACCAGACTTGGGCTTCTTCACTTGAGCAGCAACTTGCTTGCCGTTCTTCTTGAAGTTCCCCTTCCTCCCTTTGCCGTTTTCTTGAAACTAGTGATCTCGTCAACCATCAACACTTGATGTTTTTCTTGATTTCTACCTTCGTCGATTTCAGCATCACGAAGAGCTTGGGAATTGTTTCTATTATCCCTTGCATATTATAGTTCATCACAAAGTTCTACTAACTTGATGATGGTGACTAGAGAATTCTGTCAATCACTATTTTATCTGGAAGATTAACTCCCACTTGATTCAAGCAATTGTAGTACCCAGACAATCTGAGCACGTGCTCACTAGCTGAGTAATTCTCCTCCATCTTGTAGGCAAAGTACTGTCAGAGGTCTCATACCTCTCGACACGGGCATGAGTATGAAATAGCAATTTCAACTCTTGGAACATCTTATATGCTCCGTGGCGTTCAAAACAATTTTTTAAGTCCTGGTTCTAAGTCGTAAAGCATGGTGCACTAAACTATCAAGTAGTTATCATACAGAGCTTTGTCAAAACGTTCATAACGTCTGCATATGCTCATGCACTAGGTCCGTCACCTAGCGGTGCATCAAGGACATAATTCTTCTGTGCAGCAATGAGGATAAACCTCAGATCATGGATCCAATCCACATCATTGCTACTAACATCTTTCAACTTAGTTTTCTCTGGGAACACATATAAAACATAAACGGGGAGTAACATCGGGAGCTATTGATCTACAACATAGATATGCTAATACTATCAGGACTAATTTCATGATAAATTAAAGTTCAATTAATCATATTACTTAAGAACTCCCACTTAGATAGACATCCCTCTAATCCTCTAAGTGATCACGTGATCCACATCAACTAAACCATGTCCGATCATCACGTGAGATGGAGTAGTTTCAATGGTGAACATCACTATGTTGATCATACCTACTATATGATTCACGCTCGACCTTTCGGTCTCAGTGTTCCGAGGCCATATCTGTTATATGCTAGGCTCGTCAAGTTTAACCTGAGTATTCCGCGTGTGCAACTGTTTTGCACCCGTTGTATTTGAACGTAGAGCCTATCACACCCGATCATAACGTGGTGTCTCAGCACGAAGAACTTTCGCAACGGTGCATACTCAGGGAGAACACTTATACCTTGATAATTTAGTGAGTGATCATCTTATAAAGCTACCACCGAACTAAGCAAAATAAGATGTATAATAGATAAACATCACATGCAATCATAATATGTGACATGATATGTCCATCATCATCTTGTGCCTTTGATCTCCATCTCCAAAGCATCGTCATGATCTCCATCGTTACCGGCATGAGACCATGATCTCCATCATCTTGATCTATATCAATGTGTCATCACATGGTCGTCTCGCCAACTAATGCTCTTGCAACTATTGCTATCGCATAGCGATAAAGTAAAGCAATTATTTGGCACTTGCATCTTATGCAATAAAGAGACAACCATAAGGCTTCTGCCAGTTGCCGATAACTTCAACAAAATAGATCATCTCATACAACAAAATATAGCATCATGTCTTGACCATATCACATCACAAAATGCCCTGCAAAAACAAGTTAGACGTCCTCTACTTTGTTGTTGCAAGTTTTACGTGGCTGCTACGGGCTAAGCAAGAATCGTTCTTACCTACGCATCAAAACCGCAACGATAGTTTGTCAAGTTGGTGCTGTTTTAACCTTCGCAAGGACCGGGCATAGCCACACTCAGTTCAACTAAAGTTGGAGAAACTGACACCCGCTAGTCACCTGTGTGCATAGCACGGCGGTAAAACCAGTCTCGCGTAAGCGTACGTGTAATGTCGGTCCGGGCCGCTTCATCCAACAATACCGCCGAACCAAAGTATGACATGCTGGTAAGCAGTATGACTTATATCGCCCACAACTCACTTGTGTTCTACTCGTGCATATGACATCTATGCATAAAACCAGGCTCGGATGCCACTGTTGGGGAACGTAGTAATTTAAAAAAAAATCGTACGCACACGCAAGATCATGGTGATGCATAGCAACAAGAGGGGAGAGTGTTGTCTACGTACCCTCGTGGACCGAAAGCGGAAGCGTTAGCACAACGCGGTTGATGTAGTTGTACGTCTTCATGATCCGAACGATCAAGTACCGAACGTACGTCACCTCCGAGTTTAGCACACGTTCAGCCCGATGACGTCCCACGAACTCCGATCCAGCCGAGTGTTGAGGGAGAGTTTCATCAGCACGGCGGCGTGGTGACGATGATGATGTTCTACCTGCGCAGGGCTTTGCCTAAGCACCGCTACGATATTATCGAGGTGGATTATGGTGGAGGGGGGAACCGCACACGTCTAAGAGATCAATGATCAATTGTTGTGTCTTTGGGGTGCTCCCCTGCCCCCGTATATAAAGGAGCAAGGAGGAGGGGGCCGGCCAAGGGGAGGAGGCGCGCTCAAGGGGGGAGTCCTACTCCTCCTTTCCTCGTTGGAGTAGGAGAAGGGAAGGGAGAAGGAGAAAGAAGGAAGGGGGCGCCCCCCTCCCTAGTCCAATTCGGACCAGCCCATGGGGAGGGGTGCGGCCACCCTTTGGGGTCTTTTTCTCCTTTCCCGTATGGCCCATTAAGGCCCAATACGAATTCCCGTAACTCTCCGGTACTCCGAAAAATACCCGAATCACTCAGAACCTTTCCGATGTCCAAATATAATCGTCCAATATATCGATCTTTACGTGTCGACCATTTCGAGACTCCTCGTCATGTCCCCGATCTCATCCGGGACTCCGAACTACCTTCGATACATCAAATCACATAAACTCATAATATAACCGTCATCGAAACTTTAAGCGTGCAGACCCTACGAGTTCGAGAACTATGTAGACATGACCGAGACACGTCTCCGGTCAATAACCAATAGCGAAACCTGGATGCTCATATTGGCTCCCACATATTCTACGGAGATCTTTATCGGTCAGACCGCATAACAACATACGTTGTTCCCTTTGTCATCGGTATGTTACTTGCCCGAGATTCGATCATCGGTATCTCAATACCTAGTTCAATCTCGTTACCGACAAGTCTCTTTACTCGTTTTATGTAATGCATCATCTCATAACTAACTCATTAGTCACATTGCTTGCAAGGCTTATAGTGATGTGCATTACCGAGAGGGCCCAAAGATACCTCTCCGACAATCGGAGTGACAAATCCTAATCTCGTAATACGCCAACCCAACAAGTACCTTTGGAGACACCTGTAGAGCACCTTTATAATCACCCAGTTACGTTGTGACGTTTGGTAGCACACAAAGTGTTCCTCCGGTAAACGGGAGTTGCATAATCTCATAGTCATAGGAACATGTATAAGTCATGAAGAAAGCAATAGCAGATTACTCAACGATCGTGTGCTAAGCTAACGGAATGGGTCAAGTCAATCACATCATTCTCCTAATGATGTGATCCCGTTAATCAAATGACAACTCATGTCTATGGCTAGGAAACATAACCCTCTTTGATCAACGAGCTAGTCAAGTAGAGGCATACTAGTGACACTATGTTTGTCTATGTATTCACACATGTATTATGTTTCCGGTTAATACAATTCTAGCATGAATGATAAACATTTATCATGATATAAGGAAATAAATAATAACTTTATTATTGCCTCTAGGGCATATTTCCTTCACTGTCATCGGTGGCGACGTATGGCACCAGCGGTTAGGGCACCTGAGCAATAAAACTGTTTCCATGTTATCTAGTCATTTCCTTCCAAACTGTAATAAGGGTGTATCAAACACTTCCGTTTGTACGGCATGCCAACTGGGCAGGCAGCCACGGCTGCCTTTTCCTCATTCACATTCCTTTACTAGTGCCCCCTTTCAATTAATACATTGTGATTTGTGGACCTCTCCTATTAGTAGCTTTTCTGGTTTTCAATATTACTTAGTGATATTAGATGACTACTCACACTACTCCTGGATGTTTCCCCTACGCCACAAATCCGACACCGTCGACGTGCTTCACTGCTTCCATGCATACGTCCTCACCCAGTTCCACGCCTCCATACAATGCATGCAATGCGATAACGGGGGTGAATTCCTCACCACCTCCCTCCGTGATCTCTTCTCTCGCTATGGTGCATCCTTCCGTCTATCGTGCCCCCATACTTCCCCATAAAACGGCAAGGCCGAGCGCCTCATCCGCACCACCAACGACATTCTGCGCGTCCTCCTCATCCACGCCAATCTACCCCCACATTCTAGGTCGAGGCCCTCCACACTGCCACCTACATCCTAAACCGGCGGCCGTGCTCTTCCATTGCATCCGAGACGCCCTATCATCGTCTCCTCGGCAAACATCCTACCTACGATCACATGCGCATATTCGGGTGCTTATGTTTTCCCAACACCGTCGCAACCAGCCCCCACAAACTCTCCCCTTGCTCCTCCTGGTGTGTTTTTCTTGGCTACCCCCTCGAACACAAAGGGTACCGATGCTTGGACCTCTCTACGCGCAAAGTCATCATCTCACGTCACGTTACCTTCGACGAACACGTCTTCCCATATTTCTCTGGCGACACACCATCTACAGCCCCGCGTCGCACGTCCACAGAAAATCCCAGGCTAGATATCTTTCCCAGATCCCGAACCGCGCCTACCTCGTACCAGCTTCCTCCACTCTCGGTGGCAACCAATCGGCGTGAACCCGCTGGACCCGCGCCTTCCAACCCAATCCCACCACCCGCTCCGGGATCCCCGCCCAATTCCGCCCGCTCGCCGCGTGCGCTACCGGCCACCGCTCCCCGACCCCACGCGTCCCCCACGCGCTCCCCGCTGCATGCCCATACGCCACCACATGCACGTACGCCATCGCCCGCTCGCACGCCCCCGCCCATCTCTGCGTCCCCGCACCATGCAGATCACGCGCCCCCCAATGCTAGTGGCCCCACGCCACCAACCTCCCATGCAGACTCCACGCCTTGCACGTCTACAGTACCCACGCCACGCCAGTCTCCTGCCGCTCCGCATGTACCCGCGCTACCTCCTCGTGCCATCCCAGTTACGCCTCCGGTTAACTTTCACTGCATGCGCACGCGAGCTAAAACCGGGTTTGCTCAGCCCAAGGCTCTCACCACCTCCTCTCCACCCCCGACCACCATCAGTCCCATCCCATCTTGCTTCCGGGTAGCTCTTCGAGTCCCCAATTGGTACAACGCAATGAAGGAAGAATATGATGCACTGATGCGGAATAACACTTGGAGTTTAGTGTCGCGTCCTGCAGGTACCAACGTTGTCACGGGCAAGTGGATCTTCCGCCACAAGTTCCACTCCGACGGCTCGCTTGCTCGCTACAAGGCGCGATGGGTACTCCGTGCCTTCACTCAGCGCGTTGGCGTCGACTACGACGAGACTTTCAGCCCCGTCGTCAAGCCGGCGACCATCCGCACGGTTCTCGGTCTCGCCACCGGGAAGGGTTGGCCTATCCACCAGCTGGACGTCAAGAACGCCTTCCTTCACGGACATCTCGCGGAGACAGTCTACAATGCCCAACTGTCCGGCTTCCTCGATGCTACATCACCCTCGCACGTCTGTCGGCTGAACAGTTCCCTCTACGGCCTCAAGCAGGCGCCGAGGGCATGGTTCTTGCGCTTCACCACGTACCTGCGCTCCATCGGCTTCGTCGCGTCCCGGGCGGACTCGTCGCTGTTTATTCTCCGCCGTGGCGGGGAACTCGCCCACCTCCTGCTGTACGTGGACGACATCATCCTCACCGCCAGCACTGTCGCCGTTCTCGACTCCGTCATCCAGGCGCTCCATCGCAAGTTCGCGATGACTGACCTTGGCGCGCTCCACCACTTCCTCGGGATCAACATCACCACCTCCCCATGCGGCTTGTTCCTTTCTCAGGAGCAGTATGCGTTGGAGATCCTCGACCGTGCCGGGATGCTCAACTGCCGGTCACCCTCGACGCCCGTGGACACGCTCGCCAAGCTCTCCGCCGACTCCGGGCCTCTTTTCCACGATCCATCACTCTACCGAAGCCTGGCCGGCGCGCTGCAATACCTCACGTTGACACGCCCCGATCTCTCTTACGCCGTCCAACAGTGCTGCTTATTCATGCATGTGCCGCGTGACTGCCACTTTCAGCTTGTCAAACGCATCCTCCGGTACCTGCGAGGGACGACGCACCTCGGGCTCCAGCTCCATCGGGACACCTCCACCGAGCTCATTGCCTACTCCGACACCGACTGGGCAGGTTGCCCCGACACACGCAAGTCGACCTCCGGCTTCTGCGTCTTTCTCGGAAGCAACCTTCTCACATGGTCGTCGAAGCGGCAGAGTACCATCTCCCGGTCCAGTGCCGAGGCCGAGTACCGCACCGTGGCAAACGCCGTCGCCGAGACGGTGTGGCTAGGACAACTACTGGGCGAACTCCATTAGCCTCCCGCGCGAGCTACGGTGGTCTACTGCGACAACATCAGCGCCGTCTACATGTCCAGCAACCCGGTGCAGCACCAACGAACGAAGCACATTGAGATAGATCTTCACTTTGTTCGTGAACGCATCATGCTAGGCGAGCTGCATGTTCTTCACGTCCCCACGAGCTCTCAGTTTGCAGACATCTTCACCAAGGGCCGCCGACACGCGTCTTCAACGACTTTCGGTCCAGCCTCAACGTCGGCGAACCCCACGCTTCGGCTGCGGGGGGGGGGGGGGGGGGTGTTCGACGGCACGTCTACAACAGCTCCCAGGTGGCTAACCCACCTCGCCGAGTCTCTAGCTAGGCCAACTGCCCACGCTCTTCATGCGCTTACGTGCGCCCGCACGCCCTGCATGGCAGGGGTGCCGTTGTACACTCTCTCCCTCTCTCCATGTACTCCTCCTATATAAGCCCGTCGTGGCCAATGTAATCAGTGTGCGAGAGTAATACAACTTAGCTATGACGCCGGTCTAGATCACCACCTTGCAGCCAACCTCGTCGAGCTGACCTATAGAGATAATGTTGCTGCGCAGACTCGCAATGAAGTAGACCTCGGAGAGTGCATGCTGGTGACCGCCCTGCCCCTTGAAGACGACAGCGCCGCGGCCACGAATCGCAACAAGCGACCCATCTCCAAACTTGACAGAGCCATGCACGCTCTCGTTGAGCGTGGCGAACATGTGACGTTCTCCTGTCATATGACTACTTGCACCAGTATCAAAGTACCAAGTTCCATCAGGCGAGGGGGACTGGGATTACCTTCTCCTCATTGAGGAAAACAGCTTGCGGTGCCACTACTTCCGTGGATACTGAGGTGGTGACCACGGCCATCAGCAAGCCCTGCTCATGCTCATCTCCTGGACGTACGAGATTGGCCTGCTCTTGTCTCCCCTTCTGCTCTTGTTCACGAAGCCACGTGCGACACTCTTTCTTCAACTGGCCTTGTATACCACAGTGATGACATTTGCCTTTCTTTTTCTTGTTGCCCGAGCCGCCCACGCCGCCCGCGCCCGCGCTCCCGACGCACCCTTGCCACCGCCGTGAGGCTTGGCCTTGGCGGGCGATTTGTTCTTGCCGGTGTTGCCGCTGCCGCCGCCCGACGATGAACCACCGCCGCCGCCCAAGTTCTCGCGGGCCAGCCACTCCTCATGAATGAGCAAGAGGCGCCCGACGAGCTCCTCAATGGACATGGTTTTCAGATCAAGGAGGGACTCAATCGCCATGGCCATTGGGCGGTACCGGCGTGGCACCACTCGAAGAAATTTCTGAACGGCCTTGTGCTCGGTGACGGGGTCACCGTACAGCTCCAGATCGGCGACGAGGGCGGAGAGCCGCAGCCCGAAGTCCTCGACTGACTCCCCATCTCTGAAACGGAGATCCTCGAACTCCCGCCGGCACACCTGCGCCTTGGCTTCACGGGCGCGCTCACTGCCCATCCGCATCGTCTTGATGGTCTCCCACGCCGTCTTCATCGTGTCCTTCGCGGCCAGCACACGCAGCATCTCCGGCGGAATGCCGGTGAGAATGATCTGCAGCGCGCGCCGGTCGTCGTTCTCGTCGGCGGCGGCGGCGGTCACCATGGACCAGACGCGGGCGACCTGCAGCTTGACTTGCATCACGAGTGCCCACTCCTGATAGTTCGTGCGTGTGAGCATCATGGATGCCCCCGACTCCTCTCGCACGACGCGCTCCACCACCCGGTACTCGCCGTTGCCGTTGCCGGTGAGGCGCGCGAGCGGCACCTTGGATGAAGGCGTCTTCGATGGCGACTTTGTCCCGCTCTTGTTCTTCCCGTCTGACTCGTAGCTCGACATGTGCGCCGCCACGGATCAAACACCGCCGGCCACCGGAGCAGGATCAAACACCAGGCTCTGATGCCAAATGTAGTTGTCGAACGATCAACAGAGAGAGGAACTAGCGTGAGGAAGACGAACAAGAACGAGTTAACGAGAGAGTTGTTTTGTGCTGCCTCAACTGCGCAGCTTTTTCTGTTCTGTTATTCCTTGCTTTTAGCGATTACAAAGCCGAAGCTAACTACCTCCCGGCCGGGCTGCTCTGATCCGTGACTGTCGCTCCATCCAACGACTGGATCACAAGCAAAAGCCAACGACCGGGAGAAGAGAACGCTAAGAAGAGATGCGTGCTAGCCACGACTCCCCACTACGTACGTGCATGCCCGGGTCACATCCCAACCCATGCATACACATTATTTTAAACAGAAAGAAAAGCTCACACGTTGCATGCATGAGATAAACTAGGCCTAACACTGAGCATGGCAAGACCACATGACTGAACTACACCTGCCAAGGTTCATCGACGAATGCCTGAATTGCTACAATAAGGTGACTTACCCAGTCGTGTCAGGATAGCATGCAATGATCCACTCCTTGTATCATGCTCCAATACAAGTACTTGGTCGACAAAACGGTTGATGTAGTCCAAGAGTCCGTTGCGGAGGGTCCATGTCACGTGAGTTCAGATTGCTTAAAATCTTCAAAATCTTAACAACGTTGAATTGAAGGAAGAAGACATGGGAAAGCTCGATGTCCCTCACGCACCCGGTTCTCCCTCTCCATATGGCATATATGAACCTGCCATTCGTTAAGTATACTGATGCACGTACATGTACACCTAAAACAACCTTTTCATCTCCTAGTAACTCCTACAAAAATGAGAAAACATATATCAGATTCAGTGACGTTGTATAGTACTCTTTAGTAGTTTCGTGCCCAAATGGTAAAGTATTTAGACGCAAAAGGATTTTTCATACTACTAAAATGCATAGCCATTCCAACAGCAAATAAAAACCATGGAGAGCTAAGAATGACATGTACATCAAATAATATTTATAAATTAGCTGTGGAATATAGTGTGTTTTGTCGCTCTGTTCTATCGAACTACGTAGTATGCCATAATTTAGAAATTCTAAAAACCTGAATGAAATCATGCTATTTATATTACTAATGTACTTAACAATCTGCCTATGATACTACTCAAACAGTAACCATTTGTGTACAGAAATGAGAAATATAAATCAGTGGAGGAGCTACAAACAAAAGGCTGGTCGGGCCAAGCTAAAGGACTATACTTTTTTTTTCAAATTATGAACCATAATCGATACTCATAATATATATTCTATTTAGTGGCGGTAAAGTTCCTTCGTAGCTTGTCCTACAGGGTACCCCTTATCTATGCCGTTCGTCATGCTATGGAGATGTGTGCAAAAGAGAAGCACCATGAGAATGTTGCAGTGTCATTAGCAGTTGTCCTTTTAAGTAGTATAGGCCTGCTAGTACATGGGGCCCACCCAAAGTTGCATGCGTCCTGTCATACGCAGCTCACTGGTCACATGCAGGATGCAGCTCATTATTCACTGTTCACCTTTCACCCATCACATGCAAACTCAGTGCCTCGTCTCTCTCTTCCTCCACAGCGCAGCGAACAACAATCAACAGTTAGAGAAGATAAGAAGAGGAGTAGTTTGTAAAAATGGCGCAAAAGTCAAACCCAAGTGAGTCAGAGTTGCCACGTGCAAAGGCATTTCTGGAAGTTTTTTTTAGTCTTTTTCATAAATAAACTGCATGCACATTCAGAGACGAGGTATTGTTCTTGCGTACTCTCTCTCATTTTCTTTTCGCATGTGATGGGTGGTAGGTGAGGGAAAAAAGAAAGAGCAAGCAAATTTTATGAGAATGAGAGAGAACGTGGCTACAGTAGCACTGCAGCATGGTCTGCCATAGATGCCAGATTTTTGCAGGTCGCATATGAGTGCTTAAGATTCCCCTGACACGGCTGCACATTTTCAAAGCTTGCACACATCCTCATGCATCTTCCCACGGTCTGAACGGTGAAGATAGTGGGTACTAAGGAGCTCGGGCTACAGAAAAACACACTCATTTAGTGGCCAGAATCAGTACTCATAACATTTTTAAATTGGGTATGCATCAAAGAAAATTACCTATGCAGATTGTAGCGATTCAAGGAAAATTGGACAGAAGAAGCTGCGTTGCTTGCTTGCTTGCCGCTGCTAGCTACTTGCGGTTGCGCTTCACGGAACTGAAACGTCAAACCAACTTGTGGCATGACTCTATCTTCACGCGGTAAAACACACAAAGGATAATTTCACAAAGGATTAAGCAGAAAGGTAAATTTCACCAAGGATTAAAATAGAAAGGAGAATTTTTAGATTGTTTTCTGTAGCGACCCGACTCGAATGGGTCAAGTCTCTGTGCTTAAGTGTCATCCCTGGATTGGTATGCTGACACACACAGTACTCGAAGGATTTATAACAGAGGTAAATCACATGTATAAAGTAACGTAAATACTATTACCTCAATCCATATAGCGGAAGCAACAAGGTTATGGATTCCCATCAACACCAACGGCAAAGTTGAGTGTAGAAATGGTAACCCTAACGTATCACTTACTCATCGTAAGATAATCCTGCAACATGAGACGTTGCAGCCCGAAACGGGTCAGTACATTGAATGTACTGGCAAATTCACACCATAAAGAAAATGAAGAACAATGGCTATCACTACATGCATATTTGGCTGGTGGAAAAGCTCTATGGTTATAGTTTTTGCGAAAAGTCAATTTTTTCCTACTACAAAGGAATAAATTTTATTTAACTATCATGGTGGTTGTTGAACATTGAGAATGGTTGACAGCATTCTCAATCCCAATTAAGTAACATCATTAAAACCCAACAATATTCATTTAAAGTAACGTGATGAGATCAACAGGATAATCCAAGAACTAGATACTCAAGATGTCCATAACCGGGGACACGGCTAATCATGATTATTTTATACACTCTGTAGAGGTTTGCGCACTTTTCCCCACAAGACTCGATCGCCTCCGTTTGGTTTCTCGCACTACAGGGTGTTTGAGAAGACGGATGACCGAGACATAGTCTTTCGGAAGCGCTAGCACCTTACGATCGGGTAGACCGTACCACCTACATCCCCTACATCTGCTAGTCTACCACTGTAAGAGTTCGCACAACTTAATCAACTATGCCAGAGCCCATAATGGCTTGTGGCTGCATACGGAAGTTTCTAGTATGAATAATCTCATGGTCCCTTTAAGTCTGGGTGGCGGTCCAAAAGAAAACAGGCAAGTCTCGGATTACCCAGGTGCCTAGACAGGCAATCCTAGAATAACCAGGTGCCTCAATCCACCCAGATGTGTGTTAGGTTGCCACCTTGGATAAACACTTAATTATCAATCTCACATCTGTCATGGATATCACTCACCCAATCCACGTCTACTAGCATAGCATGGCATAATAAGCAAATGTAGAAGTAACTCCCAAAGGTTTGATAATAAACAGGTATTAGGTACTACCTCATCTACTTCCCATCCCACAATTTAATTAGATCCTAATCATGCAATGTGTGAAGATTGATCTAATGCAAAAAAAAACTGAGTATGTAGAAAAAGGTATGATCCAAGTGTGAACTTGCCTGCAATGTTGATGAAGATGATTCGCATTCAAAACTCTTGATAGATCTACTCGTCACACTCCGGTCAATCTATCGTAATCAAGCAATAGAACCACACATAAGCAATCACTCAAAAGATCAGAAAAACGAAGAAGACGATTCAGAAAACATCAAAACCAAGCAGATAACTCTTGCAACATAAAACAATTTCTAACAGTACCAAAATTATGTGAATTTGGCCTTATTAGAATGTTTAGGTCAAGAGCTTCGATTTGCAAAACGAATCAACTCAAACGGAGCTACGAAACGCAAGTTATGATCAAATGAAGTTTGAATTCAAATCTGATCTAATTCAAATTTTAAACTTTTCAAAAACATGTTTAAGTTGTTTATCCGGATAGAGGGGATCATAACGAAGATGTGAGCATTGGTTTGGCTGGATTTGGACTAACGAGCAAAAAGTTACGAGTGTTTGAAGTTCAGGGACTAAACTGTAAAGAAAACTCCTCACATATAAGTCCCTGGCCGAAATAAATAAGAAAAAGGAAAAAAAATACTAAATAGTGAACGTTCGCTACAGAAGTTTATATGACGAAAAACGTTCGCTGCGAAGACTAAAACAATGAACGTTCACTACTTAACTAGGTTATTAAGAAAAACCGGTTTTAATCAAAAGAACCGAATCGAACCGGGCAACGGTTTTACCGGTCGGGGCGGTTTTTCTTAGAAAACCGGCGGCGACGGTGTTCTCCGGCGAGCGCGGCGGGGCAGGGTGGCGCGGGGCGGCGGCGGCGAGCAGCAGAGGCGGGGCGGCGCGCGGCGAGGCAGCAGAGGGGCGCGGCGCGGGCGGCTCTGGCGTCCGCGGTGGCGGCGGTTGTGGCGGCGAGAGGCGGGAAGGAGAGGGAGGCGAGGTCCGGGGCTCCGGTATTTAACGGCGGAGGGGAGGCGCGGCACCGACTTGGGGAAGGGGCAGGAGGAGGAATCCTCCTCGGCCACGACGGCGACGGCGGCGTACGCCGGCCGGTCTCCTGCTCGGGGAGAGAGATGGCGCGCTGGGCCGCTGCTGGGCTGGGCCGGCTGGCCTGGCGCGGGGAGAGAGAGCGCGGTGCTGGGCTTCGGCCTGGCACTGTTCGGAGAGTTTTTTTTAAAACACAGACAAATGAAAATAAAATAAAAGCAAATAAAATATTATATAGGCATATTATATATCAAAATTTTCAGAAAAATATTTTCTACACGGTGAACATTTTTATAACTTCAAATAAAATCCACACAAATTCAGATAAAACAAAGAGTGCTACTTGTCTATAAAAATCCAACAAAAATCATTTTAAAAATACCAAAATGATTTCAAATTAATTTTTCTCCAATTTTCTGTTGTAGGGAATCATGTTACCCTAATTTCCATATATTTTATTTTTGGATAATAATAATTTGAATAAAACTCAAAAAAACTCCAAATTGAAAATAAATTCAAAAGAACTTTGAATTTAGTTCTTTGAAACTCCCAACTCATATTTCATATAATTTGAAGAAGTCATTTTATCTTCTCTCGTGAAAATCATTGAGTTGCTTAAAGTTTCTGGATTGGAAATATTTTCCAAATGAAATTCAAATATTTTCAAATACTCTTTCATTTAATTTAAATGGAAGAAGTCATATCATCTTCTCTCGAGGGTTTTGTATTTGAAAAGGATTTGAGTTCACGGAGATCAGAAAGCAAATATGAAAGTTTGGGAAAGTCCTTTTATTCCCTCTCATTTAACTTTCAAAAGTTTGGAATTCACTCACTTTCAGACAATCAATCAACAATCAATCAAATCTATCTATTTATTATAACATTCCAAAATTTAGAATTTTGGGATGTTACAAACCTACCACCCTTAAAATGAATCTCGTCCTCGAGATTCGGAGAGTCTAGAAAGAAATAGGTTAGGGTTGGGGTCTCCAAAAAAAATCCATCCATCGTCTCTGGGGTCTGGGGTGCTACCACCCTTAGAAGCATGGTTACAGCTCCATCGAAACTCATATACTTCATCCATATTGTTAATAGTGTCGGTCTTCTCAAATGCTCGGAAAATTCCTTCTCTAGCTCTTCCGGTAGTGGCATAACCTTTTCCTCAATTCTTCTGTCCTTTCCTCTTGGTAAGGTTATTCCGAGATTGGGTCTTCTTAGCTAACGGGTCGGGCGCCAAAACTAAACAACTATCGATATCTCATGGTGGTCAACAATTTATGGTTTCTCCTACAGGAAATG
The DNA here is from genome assembly GCF_018294505.1 of Triticum aestivum. Lineage (NCBI taxonomy): Eukaryota > Viridiplantae > Streptophyta > Magnoliopsida > Poales > Poaceae > Triticum > Triticum aestivum. The sequence continues at coordinate 590,450,615 of NC_057803.1, read as the reverse complement.
GGTCTGGGTTGATCCTCACCGTATAACCTACGGTTGGCAAAAAGCTGCCATGTACAAGGGAAAAATTCCTATACCATTCTAAGGTTTAAACAATATTTTCATCATCGTCTCTCTACTATAGGTAAGTCACTCAGATTTACCATTCCATATAGCAGGGCGAACAATAAGAGTAAGTCGGTATGGTGATCAATCCATCCCGCACCCAAATCATTACCTTGTATATGGTTTAGCGAATCTCGCATTCTAACACTCGGTCATCCTCACAAGCATTGCAGAATTTCTCTTGTCGACGAACCAAGTTCGAATAAGTCCATAGATTCTGCAAGCCAAACAACTATCTATCGTTCCTTCACAACTCTCAGGTTTTGCGTAACTCCTATAAGATCGTCTGTCGATAAAGGTATATCCACTCCCAGGGTTTTTCCTTCAGCAAGAAGGTTCTTGCTTCTTGGCAGGTCCTGGGGCCTATGGGTTATGGCCCATCTCATCACTTGTAGTCCTTGAACTTATCATCGGGCAACTGATCATTGTTCCAACTTCCTAGTATTCTTAAATCCATCCAATTGCACTGTCTTCCTTCCTTCTATTGGCACCAAACTAAAATGTGATTACTCAAACTCATCATGGAATTTCCATTGATCTATATTTCCAACATCATACCTCCTTTATATCCAATAGTACTTCATCTCTTCATCCTCGTGGGGTATCCCTCATACCGACATAAAAACTTATACTTATGAAGTCCATATTCCACTTCATGGAACATCATTATCCTTTCCGCGGTCAAGCGTCCTTATAGGGGAATATTGGCCATCTCTGCATGGCACTTCTTCAACTGGGAAACGTGAAACACATCTTGAACTCCTAACAGTCCTTCCGGTAACTCAAACTTGTAGGCCACTTCTCTCATACGCTCCAAAACTCAGTATGGTCCTACAAATCTCGGGGCTAACTTTACCTTAATTCCAATTCGTTTAACTCCTCACAGAGGGAACACATGAAGACATGCTCTGTCTCCAATTTCATAGACTACCTCCTTGAGTTTTTAAGTCTGCATAACTCTTCTACCTGGACTGAGCTACTTTCAGTCTATCTCGAATCAACTTAACATTCTCTTCTGACTCCTTGATCACATTTGATCCAAACAACTGACGTCTCCAACTTCATCCCACACACTCTTGGGGTATCGCACATATCGAGGCAAAACTCATATTCATTTTGTCCGAAATCCATTACAGGGTACTACCACCCTTAAAATGCAAAAATCTTCCATAGACCATATTTCTCTTATCCTCAAAAATGGTCAAAATCCTTCTTCATAGAGTAAAAACTCATAAAATCCATATCAGTACCAACGATGCAACTTTATTCACTCTCAATTAATTACAATCTCTCGCTTTTCCATTACCTGTCTCAACTCAACACCTCAAGAAAATGTTCTCACTTCCACTACTCCATTACTTTTGTTGCAAACTCAACTACCTAGCACAAGTTTCCTTCTCCTTGGGGCATTCTCTGGCAAAGTGCCCTGCTTCATTACAACGGAAACATATTACTTCTGACAAGTTTTGAGGTTTCCTTGTGATTATATAGCCTCCTGGCGTCCTCATCTTCCCTTTTGGGCAATCATTGAAGTAGTGTCCTGAATTTTTGCACCTGAAACATGTGATATGACTCAGGTCTTTCTTTGTAGAACTTGGTTTGTTCCTGGGATCCAATCTACTTCTCTTCCTGGACTTTTCCATTCCAATCAGGGCTTCTATTTCCTGTGGGTCATAATCTACTTCCTCCGTCGGGAATTCTACTAGCTCCCCATTCATACAATTCTGGGAGATGTGTCCTTCTTCTCCACATGAATAGCAAGACTTGGCGCAGGGTTTAATTGGTTCCTCTTTGGGTGTGTACTCCACCTCTTCCTTCATCACAGGTTCTTCTAAACTTTCCATAAGGGCTCCTTTCGTTGCTTCTTCCTTCTGCTGGATGGTTCTTTGTACCAAGGGGTAAATGTGACACTGAGCAGGGTAGTGGGTAGTCCCTTCACACAAGAAACAAGTAATTTGCCTAGTTGGGCATTCTTCAACTGGGTGACTTTCTTCACAATTCGGGCATTCATCCTTGTGTTCTTTATGGGTGTGTCCTATTTCTCCACAAAGCTTGCATGCACAAGTTTTCTTCATATCCTTTCCATAAGGCTTCAATTTCTGGGACACAAACTGAGACTTTAGCAAAGTCAACTTAAATTCTTTCCAAGTGGTTACTCCTTGCCATCCATTGATGGTTTGGTACATCCTCCACCAAGTAGCAGCACCTCTTTCAAAGCATTGAAGAGCATGTTGGGCCATATCCTTTCCGACTATAGGGTTGTTCTCCATATGATCCTCCATGTTCTGAATCCATCGGTCTGTCTCCAATTGACTCATCGGTCCCGAAAATACAAGCTCATCTCCATTCATCCTCTATTAGGTCCATGGGTTTTGGGGTGAGATAAGAGAGATAGAGAGGGATGCACACAATGCAAACAACAGTTTTGAAAAGATAGATTTTATTTGTGGCCGTCGGGAAAACATCAAACAAATGACAGCTCACAAACGTCGCATCTAACGTAGGTATAAAACAGGGGTTTGGTCTGCTAAGGTCATCATCGCCAAACTCTTCAAGTCTTGTTCATGCCTCCAATAGCTTCTTCCGGTCGTGCTTATCCTTCTCAACTCCTTTGTCTAGATCATCTCTGTTGACGTGAAATCTCTCGTGACATCCTTTAATATTCCGGAGTTGCATTTTAAACTTCTGGTTTCAACATCCGTCACATGAACCATGGTCATACTGTCCTTCAGTTCCTGACAAATCTCCGGTATCTTGAGGTTGTAGCTCCTCCAGCTTGGCTACTTTCATCTTCAGGATCCTGAGTTCCTCATGAAATACTTCCTTGTCTAATATGACTTCCTAAAGCTCCATTTTAAACTTCTTGATGTACTACTCCAGATCCTGGTGATACACCGGCTAGGGCTAAAACTTCATCTTATGATAGGTGCTCCATCAGCCTTCTTCCATCAAATCCATTCTGATGAAATGCATCCTTAACTCAGCACGGTGACAATAGCATCAACGGCGATGACATCACGGATAACCGTGTTTCCCTTGTCATTGCCATGAGCTATCTTGCCAGTTGATATCTCCTGCCTTAGGGTTTTCTTTGACAAAACTTCGAGTTCTCATACTCCTTGTTTCAGTCTTTCTCCAATACACCTGGATCTCGGGTATTGACACTTCCATAGTCTGCCAAGTTCCATAAGGGTAGCCTTCCTAGGTCATATAAATCTGGGAATTCTTCAGAGCCTCCAAATTCTACTTGTCTTCGGTCTTCAACCATTGTAATTTCCATTATTCAGATGCACGGAAAATACTCTTCATTCCGAAGTGGTCTTAGTTGTCCGATATCTTGTACTTCTTGGAGTGGTCTCATCAGTCGAATCTTCGTGGTCAAAAGGAAAAAGGGGTATGGTCTCACTAAAAAAAGGAATTTTTGAATAAGCTCAGAAGAGAAGAGAGGTGAAAGGTCTTTTTGAAAAGTAAAGTTTTAGAGAAAGATCTTTCCTATGGGCTTGCTGGTTTCTAGGGTCACGTCCTACAGTCAACATGTGCTCTGATACCATCTTGTAGCGACCCAACCCGAATGGGTCAAGTCTCTGTGCTTAAGTGTCATCCCTGGATCGGTATGCTGACAGACACAGTACTCAAAGGATTTATAACAGAGGTAAATCACATGTATAAAGTAACGTAAATACTATTACCTCAATCCATATAGCGGAAGCAACAAGGTTGTGGATTCCCATCAACACCAACGGCAAAGTTGAGTGTAGAAATCGTAACCCTAACGTATCACTTACTCGTCGTAAGATAATCCTGCAACATGAGACGTTGCAGCCCGAAACGGGTCAGTACATTGAATGTACTGGCAAATTCACACCATAGAGAAAATGAAGAACAATGGCTATCACTACATGCATATTTGGCTGGTGGAAAAGCTCTATGGTTATAGTTTTTGCGAAAAGTCAATTTTTCCCTACTGCAAAGGAATAAATTTTATTTAACTATCATGGTGGTTGTTGAACATTGAGAATGGTTGACAGCATTCTCAATCCCAATTAAGTAACATCATTAAAACCCAACAATATTCATTTAAAGTAACGTGATGAGATCAACAGGATAATCCAAGAACTAGATACTCAAGATGTCCATAACCGGGGACACGGCTAATCATGATTATTTTATACACTCTGCAGAGGTTTGCGCACTTTTCCCCACAAGACTCGATCGCCTCTGTTTGGTTTCTCGCACTACAGGGTGTTTGAGAAGACGGATGACCGAGACATAGTCTTTCGGAAGCGCTAGCACCTTACGATCGGGTAGACCGTACCACCTACATCCCCTACATCTGCTAGTCTACCACTTTAAGAGTTCGCACAACTTAATCAACTATGCTAGAGCCCATAATGGCTTGTGGCTGCACACGGAAGTTTCTAGTATGAATAATCTCATGATCCCTTTGAGCCTGGGTGGCGGTTCAAAAGAAAACAGGCAAGTCCCGAATTACCCAGGTGCCTAGACAGGCAATCCTAGAATAACCAGGTGCCTCAATCCACCCAGATGTGTGTTAGGTTGCCACCTTGGATAAACCCTTAATTATCAATCTCACATCTGTCATGGATATCACTCACCCAATCCACGTCTACTAGCATAGCATGGCATAATAAGCAAACATAGAAGTAACTCCCAAAGGTTTGATAATAAACAGGTATTAGGTACTACCTCATCTACTTCCCATCCCACAATTTAATTAGATCCTAATCATGCAATGTGTGAAGATTGATCTAATGCAAAAAAACTGGGTATGTAGAAAAAGGTATGATCCAAGTGTGAACTTGCCTGCAATGTTGATGAAGATGATTCGCACTCAAAACTCTTGATAGAGCTACTCTTCACACTCCGGTCAATCTATCGTAATCAAGCAATAGAACCACACATAAGCAATCACTCAAAAGATTAGAAAGAACGAAGAAGACGATTCGGAAAACATCAAAACCAAGCAAATAAATCTTGCAACATAAAACAATTTCTAACAGTACCAAAATTATGTGAATTTGGCCTTATTAGAATGTTTAGGTCAAGAGCTTCGATTTGCAAAAAGAATCAACTCAAACGGATCTACGAAACGCAAGTTATGATCAAATGAAGTTTGAATTCAAATCTGATCTAATTCAAATTTTAAACTTTTCAAAAACATGTTTAAGTTGTTTATCCGGATAGAGGGGATCATAGCGAAGATGTGAGCGTTGGTTTCGTTGGATTTGGACTAACGAGCAAAAAGTTACGAGTGTTTGAAGTTCAGGGACTAAACTGTAAAGAAAACTCCTCACATATAAGTCCCTGGCCGAAATAAATAAGAAAAAGGAAAAAAAATACTAAATAGCGAACGTTCGCTACAGAAGTTTATATGATGAAAAACGTTCGCTGCGAAGACTAAAACAATGAACGTTCACTACTTAACTAGGTTATTAAGAAAAACCGGTTTTAATCAAAAGAACCGAATCGAACCGGGCAACGGTTTTACCGATCGGGGCGGTTTTTCTTAGAAAACCGGCGGCGGCGGTGTTCTCCGGCGAGCGAGGCGAGGCGGCTCCGGCGAGCGCGGCGGGTAGGGTGGCGCGGGGCGGCGGCGGCGAGCAGCAGAGGCGGGGCGGCGCGCGGCGAGGCAGCAGAGGCGGCAGCGAGGCGAGGTGGCGCGCGGCGAGGCAGCAGAGGGGCGCGGCGCGGGCGGCTCCGGCGTCCGCGGTGGCGGCGGTTGTGGCGGCGAGAGGCGGGGAGGAGAGAGAGGCGGGGTCCGGGGCTCCGGTATTTAAGGGCGGAGGGGAGGCGCGACACCGACTTGGGGAAGGGGCAGGAGGAGGAGTCCTCCTCGGCCACGACGGCGACGGCGGCGTACGCCGGCCGGTCTCCTGCTCAGGGAGAGAGACGGCGCGCTGGGCCGCTGCTGGGCTGGGCCGGCTGGCCTGGCGCGGGGAGAGAGAGAGCAGTGCTGGGCTTCGGCTTGGCACTGTTCGGAGAGTTTTTTTTTAAACACAGGCAAATGAAAATAAAACAAAAGCAAATAAAATATTATATAGGCATATTATATATAAAAATTTTCAGAAAAAGATTTTCTACACGGTGAACATTTTTATAACTTCAAATAAAATCCACACAAATTCAGATAAAACAAAGAGTGCTACTGGTCTATAAAAATCCAACAAAAATCATTTTAAAAATACCAAAATGATTTAAAATTAATTTTTCTCCAATTTTCTGTTGTAGGGAATCATGTTACCCTAATTTCCATATATTTTATTTTTGGAGAAAAATAGTTTGAATAAAACTCAAAAAAACTCCAAATTGAAAATAAATTCGAAAGAACTTTGAATTTAGTTCTTTGAAACTCCCAACTCATATTTCATATAATTTGAAGAAGTCATTTTATCTTCTCTCGTGAAAATCATTGAGTTGCTTAAAGTTTCTGAATTGGAAATATTTTCCAAATGAAATTCAAATATTTTCAAATACACTTTCATTTAATTTAAATGGAAGAAGTCATATCATCTTCTCTCGAGGGTTTTGTATTTGAAAAGGATTTGAATTCACGGAGATCAGAAAGCAAATATGAAAGTTTGGGAAAGTCCTTTTATTCCCTCTCATTTAACTTTCAAAAGTTTCGAATTCACTCACTTTCAGACAATCAATCAACAATCAATCAAATCTATCTATTTATTATAACATTCCAAAATTTAGAATTTTGGGATGTTACATTTTCAGTCCATGAAGCACACCACAAAGGAAGCATTCCGCAGTTCAGGAGCTACTTTGAACACAGATACACGTGCTTATGGAGATACCGTGGTTTTAATCATACAAGTGCACTGACCTGGTATACATCACGTAGACAAATAACACATGCACCAAATTCTTAGATTTGATAGAAGAAGCACAAAACTTACAGACGGGATGAGCTTAGTGGCTTGAGGCTAATACCAGCATGACTGAATAATAGCACAGACGTGGTGGCACGACGGCACGGTCCTCGCTGCTACCGGCGCGAGGTCAACCCCCAATGAGCCTACAGGACCGCTCCTCTCCTCCATCTCCAGGCCTGTAGTTGGAGGAGAGCGGCCTCATACTTAACATCCATAATATTTAGAGACTAACGACTCTTGTGGTCCTCTTGTACCTCCTCTCCACCTTGTTCCTGATCTTGACCAGTCGGAGAGCACCCTTCTCAAGCTCGTCCAACTATAAGCAACCACCACAGAACAAAAATTTCAACTAAGATGTATATAATGAACTAATAGGGATTAAAGGAGTTGATGCATTGGTATGGAGTACTACATCAATTATTTCCTCTTAGCATTTTCAAGAACAAGCCTATAAAATTATATTCGGGAGGTCTAATCGAATATCTGATTTGGAGTGTATAGTCCTTACATGTAACTACTCAGCCTAGTTCAGTGTAAGAATTTTGTACTCCCTCCGTTCCTAAATATTTGTCTTTCTAGAGATTTTAAATGCTCACCAAGTACGGATGTATATAGACATATTTAGAGTGTAGATTCACTCATTTTTTTTCGTATGTAGTCACCATTAGAAACCTCTAGAAAGACAAATATTTAGGAACGGAGGGAGTAGTTTCTACTCCATACATGTAACTAACCTAGTTCAGGGTAAGATTTTTCTGTCAAGAAGAATCAAGCAGCTACGTGAGAAGAAGAAACAGCTTGGATGAGTTTGCGCAGACTATACCTTTGTGATTCTCTGCAATTTGTAAGTATTTCTCAAATCTCAGCAGGGTGTAATCATCAATGTTGAGCCTCCTTTGTTATCTGCTCCATATATGTTCACAAGTAATTGAAATGTACAGTCAGAAAATTCAAGATAATATGGGATCCAAACGAGCTTACTCCTCCTCGGGCAACCTTGCGGAAACATCCCATCCTGTCCGCTCCTTTCGCCACTGCCATTGGAATCTGTGCCACTGCCACGGGGTTTGAACTGCCCAGCGGTGTGGCAGAAGACCCATCCGCAGCCATAGCAGGACCTCAAACCGCCTTGCGCCATGCTGGCAGCAACGTCGGCCAAGAAGAAACCCGTCGATGTTATAAGCGTGGCGACCTGCTGCGCGAACAAGACACATAATACTTTAGCAACATAAGAGGAACAATAACATATTATTTGAATTTTCAGCACCATTTCATTTGCATGTGCAACACAAACAATTATAATGTACAATTCTAGGAGACATTATTTCTCATTGCAAAATTTGCAAACATCAAATTTGCTTGGGATTCATAACTACTTATTTTAAATCGATTCATTACATAGAATCTGCATTACCTCTGTACCATACTGAGCATCACAATACAAAATTGCATCAAGTCACTATATACAAACTACATATGCATTGCATTGTTTGTACTAAGCACCGATTCAACAAGCTACACACAGTCGAGTGAGCAGATGAGGAGCAACACCTTGGGTGGCGACGAAGAGAAGCACATGTCTCGCCGATCATGTGCCTATAAGGATGCCCATCAATGATCGCCATCGCGCCCCCTATAGCACCGCCTCCGCAGTCCCGCCAAATCTGGACCCAACATGAATTATGAAAAGGAAAGAACTGTATTATCAATGCATCGATGTGATATGGAAGGGGATGTGAATGAGGTGGTCAGTTGGTACTTGGTAGCGTCGCCTCCATACGACAAGATAGTGGACGCTTAGTCGATCCCTTGAACCAAAATGTAAGATGCAGTCAAAGACATAGTTCACTTGAGGAGCCAAGACAAAATGATGTTAGAGCACATATTTTATTTCAGAATAACTTGGTTATTTCTTTTCATTCCAGAATAACTTGATCAATAATGTTGCCCAAAACATAATGATGTTGGCCCACTCAAGTGCACGACAGTCTAAGCTAGCTAGACTAACGTTTTTCATGTACACTTTTTTTCATGTATACATCGGCGCATCAAAACTTTTTGGAGCATTGCGTCTATGTATCGCTCGAGAAGGTTGTACTCCTAGGAATAGAGATGAGCAGAAACAAGGGAACCATTTTTTCTGTAGCCTGAGCGTTTCAAGGGATCGAGGGATTCTCATAATCAAGGGATTGACAGCCTGTTTGGTAAACACTCGGGCAGGGGAATGGGAGGTTGCACAAGGGTGTTTATGAAGGGATTAGGCATGGGAAGTAGATTTTACTCCCATTCCCTTGTTTGGTGTATGATGGGAATTGGCGTGGGATAAAACTCCACTCACGAATTAACAGGGTACCCCCTGGGATGAAATCGGTGGGAATTGGCTTCTCCAACTCCCATTCCCCTTCCCACTTAAACTCCCACTCCCTCTAATCAAACAGTGGACTTTTAATCTCCTCACCTCTCAACTCCCATTCCCCATCTCTAATTCCCCCGAACCAAACACGTTGTGAGGGATGGTCCAAACCTGTCTTCCAAGGGATCAAGGTCAGGCCGGCGCCTCAGATGTGACGGCGGCAGCGGGGCGTCGAGGAGTCACCGATGTCGGCCATGGCTCGGGGCGCAGATGAGATGACGGCGGCGGCCAGGGCAAGGTGGTCGAGGGATGGTCCAAACTTTTCTTCCAAGGGATCCAGGTCGGGCCGGCGCCTCGGATGTGATGGCGGCGGCGGGGCGCCAAGGAGTTGCCGGCGTCGGCCAAGGACCAGGGTGCTGAGGAGATGGCGGCGCCGGCTAGGGCGAGGAGATCAAAAGAAAGAGGAGGACAGCGGCACGAGGGTGGCAGTATAGCAAGAGATCCAGTGGGGTCTTCTCTGTGAGATTGGCGGCGGCGGCGTGTCCTCAATAGGATCGATAGGAGAGGTGCGTATGCTCACGACGACGGCGGCGTCTCCTCCTCGAGGGGATCGGTAAGACATGTGTTGGTGCGGTTGAATTATTTTTTGCGGTGGGTGTGGGGGTGGGGTGGGGGAGGGCACAAAAAAACCCAGCGAAAAAACGGTTGAAAGGGGTGGGACGAAAATAAACTGTGGATACTATTCGACCAACTCAGACATTAGGAGTAGAGATATCTATATCTATATCTATACTACTTAAAAAGAACATAAGATTCCCATTTCACCTTGCTTCCTATCACCCCTTCATCCAACCTTTCATGTATATGATATCAATGACCTTAATTTACTTATCTTCACTACAAGAAATATGTCAACTTATGACCTTCTCTTAGTGACCCCAGCTAAATTGGTTGTAAATCCACGGCCATTTCGCTTGGAGGGCTCAAACCCTGAAGTTGCCTTACACCAAATGGTCATAAAGTAGACAAGAGTGGTCCATGACCTTATTTCTACCTGATTACGACCAATATAAGTGATCGTGAGGTTGTGAACGTGGATGTATTGGTATTTATTGCTATGACTAGGTGCCACCTCATCAGTTTTGCCTATGTGTCATGTCCATGTGTCAATTTTTGCCCTAGGTTGTGAAGCAACCTATATTTCTGTCATTCCTAAAATTCCCAAAAAAATCTCATAAATTCTTTGGGTCATATCTTCGTCAAATATGTAAAAATCCTTCCTTGCCTAGTTCAAAACTAATTCAACAATATTCATTTTCCTATTCTGTTCAGAACATCACTTTGTGAAGGAAGTGCTATTTATATATTCTCGATTGCCCTCAAAATTGTTGGGCACTCTTTCCTATCCAAATCATTGCCTCATAACAAAATTCAACTCCATTTGCCTAGCAAATCTTCCTCGGCAAATTTCCAAAGGTTTTGTCCACCTAGAAGCATTGTGAGGGAAGTACCTTTTTTATATATATCCAAATGACATGAAATTTATACAGTTCCTTCACATGCCAAAATTATCACCCTCCTCCAAATTGCAGCTCAGTCAAATCATCTATGTGAGCCCAGGTTCAATTTATATTTTATGGCCAGATTGGCACGTTGCAAAGCAAGTGTTTTCTAGACCCCTCCTATTATCCTCAAACTTTTTGGGCACTCTTCCATACCCAAATCATTGCCACATGATAATATTCAGCTCCATTTTCCTGGTAAATCTTTCTCAGGAAATTTCCAAAGTTTCTACCTCGAGAGAAGCTTTGTGAAGTAAGTACTAGATAGGCTTACCCAAATGATCTAAAAACTTACCAGCGCATGACCATACCTATGTAACTTACCTACACCAATTTTGAGCTCATTTCATTCATCTAATCTCTCTCACTAGTTTCCCAAGTTTCTGTCCATAGAAGAGCATTGTGAAGGAAGTACTACTTTGGCATGTCCAAATGGTATCAATTTTCTACAGTGCTTTCCTATGCCCAAATAACCATCCTCCACCAAATTTCAGCTCAATCCATTCATTATTTTGAGCCCAGCTTCAACATTCATATTTTTGTCCGGTGTGGTACTTTGCAAAGCAAGTACCACCTAGGCTCCTCCTTTTGAGATGAAAATTTGTGAAGACATTCTCCTTAGTAGATGATCATCCTCAGCCAAAGCTCACGCCCATTGGCCATGTGAATTTCCCATACCGCTAATCAAACACTTGGCTGCTAATTCATCTTTGAGCATAGGTCAGTCTCCTCATGAGATTCTTCTGTTGTAATTTTCTTCCTAGCACCTACTTGGGGAGTGCCCAACCCACTAGACATTCCTAGGCCTCCCAGCACTACTAGGAAAAGGGCTATAGATGAAATTGACACTAATGGCGCACCAGAGAAGTGGTGCGCCACTACTATATACTAATGGCGCACCATGTGGTGATGCGCCATTAGTGTGGAAGACACTAATGGCGCACCAGAAACAAGGTGCGCCACTAGTAACATTTTTTTCATTTTTCCAAACATACTAATGGCGCATCCAGGCAAAGTGCGCCATTAGTAGTTCTAACTAGTAATGGTGCACCAGCCATAGAGTGCGCCACTATTGTATTTTTTTATTCTTTTTTTTTGCAAAACTACTAATGGCGCACCGTTGCAAAGTGCGCCATTACTAGTTTAAACTAGTAATGGCGCACTATGCCACGGTGCGCCATTAGTATATATATATATATATTTTTTTACTTTTTTGCAAAACTACTAATGGCGCACGGCCAGCAGGTGTGCCATTAGTATGTTGGGTTACTAATGGTGCATTGCTGTGTGGTGCGCCATTGGTAACCTGGGACCAGCTAGATATTTTGGACAGCCACACCTAGACACTCACTTTTCCCACTTCATTCCTCCACCTCCTTCTCCAAGCTTGTCGGCTGCCTCCTCCTCCTCACCTCATTTGCACCATAGATTCATCAAAATTAAGTGGTGAAATTACATTTTTTTGATAGGTAAGTAAGGGGAAAGCTATCTTCATGTTGTAGATCTACTTTTTTTCTCCCTAGCTCGCTCCAACAACGTGCACATGCACTTTTTGTGGCCTATCTAGATCTATGTATGTTTGTGGTGTTGCATATGTTTCTGGTGTTGCATATATGTTTGTGTTTGCAGGTACCGGTATTTGAAATGCGATAGTTGACAATATTTTGCCGGAATGTTGATTCATTTCCGTTTTGGCGAGAATTTTGGCACTATGCATTCTTTTTGGTCCTATTTTTAGGGAAAGTCATGCCAAATTTTTTCTTGGTTCTAAAATATCATTTTGCTCTACCCCGCAGGCGACCATGGTCCACGATGACCGAAGGCATCGTGAATAGGTTTTTGAGCTCCGCGAAGGCCGAGATGGTTCAAAAGAATGAGATGGAGATAAGATGTCCGTGTCGAAGATGCAAGTTGAAGAGCCTTATTGCGGACCCGGATTCTGGGTAGGTGCGGGACCACCTGCTCTTGCGTGGTTTCATGGATGGCTATCGGTGGCAAGGTGATGAAGATGACTATGAAGTCGTCCACGGGGGCCGGGCAAGAAATGAGGAAGGGCAGCAAGACAACCACCGCGGCTCGAGCGGGCGAGAAGACGAAGAATCTCCAGGACATGATCACGACGGTGATGCTATACACAGTCATCATGTAGAAGATGCCGGACATGATGATGAGGAAGATGCCGGAGCAGACGAAGGGCATGATCATGAAGATGAAGATGCCGGCGGAGCGGACGACGATGGACCATCGATGGGCTGGGTGCAGGACCCTCATATTCAAGAGTTACTTCTCAAGCAGACGAATAACGCAAGAGCTGCCGCCCGAGAGAAAGCCAAGCTGGATCAACTAGAGATAGACGCGGTTACTCCATTGTATGAAGGATGCAGACCCGAGGATACCTGCATGAAAGTAACGCTCATGGCTTTGGAGATGAAGGTAAAACACAAAATGACCGACGCATGCTTCGACGAGAACATGCCATTCTGGCACGAACGTCTTCCCAAGGGGAACAAGTGCCCGACCAGTTTCGAGGAGGCGAAGAAAGTCGTGTGTCCTCTGGATTTACCGCACGTGAAATACCATGTGTGCATGAACAATTGCATCATTTATCGGGGCGAGCACGCGGAGTCTACCATATGTCCGGTGTGCGGCGTCACTCGATACAAGAAGAGGAAGAAAGCTCCTCGAAAAGTGGTGTGGTAATTTCCAATCACTCCTCGTCTGCAGCGGTGTTTCGCGGACCCTAAGGTAGCAAAGCTCATGCATTGGCACGCAGATAGGGAGGAGAAGAAGCGAGAAGATGACGCAAATGATCCGGAGATAAATAAAAAAGACAAGATGCTGAGTCACCCTAAGGATGGGAGCCAGTGACAAGTGTTGAACTTCGAACATCCAGAATTTGGGAAGGATCCAAGGAACATCGTGCTGGGCGCGAGCACCGATGGAGTCAATCCGTTTGGCATCCAGAGAAGCACACATAGCACCTGGCCTGTGTTTGTGTGTATGTACAACCTTCCCCTCTGGTTGTGCATGAAGAGGAAGTACATTCACATGAGTATGCTAATTGAAGGGCCGAAACAACCAGGGAATGACATCAATCTGTATCTGGGGCTGCTAAAAGAGGAGCTAGACACGCTGTGGAAAACGCCAGCAAATACGTGGGACGCCGTAGACAAAGAATATTTCCCTATGAGAGCCGCACTACTCACGATGGTGCACGACTATCTCGGTTACAGATATCTCGCGGGGCAGGTGGTCCATGGATTTTCTGGATGCGTCAGGTGCATGGATGACACAACGTATCGCCAGCTAGATAGAGATCTCGGGTCTTCGAAAACCGTGTTCATGGGACATCGAAGGTGGCTTCGCGACGATATGACCCATGGAGGAAACGCAAGGATCTGTTCGATGGTGAAACCGAACCCCGAAGACGCCCGCATACGAGGAGCGGCGAGGAAATAGACGGGCTGTTAAAAATTGGAAAGATTGCCCACTACTGGGAAAAAAAGCAAAAGGCGCTAGAGCCGCTGCTGAATGTATGGAAAACGAGGTCTGTTTTCTGGGACTTGCCATACTGGAAGATCCACCGTGTGCCTCACAGCCTTGATGCCATGCATATCACGAAGAACATGTGCGAGAGTCTGCTTGGTACCCTGGTCAACATGCCAGAGAGGACCAAAGATGGGCCGAAAGCAAGGGCAGACTTGAAATCAATGGGCATCAGGCAGGAGCTTCACGCTAATGATGATGATGATGATGATGAGGCAAAGCAGGACACAGAAAGTCGTCACAAAGGCAAAAAGGCCAAGAAGACCGGAAATGACTACCCTCCCGTGTGCTTCACTCTAAGTCAGGAGGAGATCGAGCAGTTTTTCACCTGCGTCGTAGGAGTAAAACTTCGTTAGGATTACGCGGGGAACATAAGCAGATACCTAGACCCAGCGAAGCAGAAGTTCGGCGGGATGAAGTCTCACGACTGTCACGTGTTGATGACGCAGATACTTCCAGTTGCAATCTGTGGGATCATGGACGCGCACGTCCGTGAAATGCTATTTGGCCTATGCAACTTTTTCGACGTCATCTCTTGGAAGTCGGTCGGCGTGAGGCAACTCAGAAGGCTACAGGAAGAGATCGTGGTGATACTATGCGAGCTTCAGATGTACTTCCCGCCCGCATTCTTCGACGTTATGGTGCATCTGCTGGTCCATATCGTGGAGGATATCATCCAACTCGGGCCGACGTTCCTGCACAGCATGATGACGTTCGAAAGGATGAATGGTGTCATCAAAGGATACGTTCGCAACATGTCACGTCTAGAGGGAAGTATAGCCAGGGGCTTTCTGACCGAAGAGTGCATCTCCTACTGCACGAATTATCTAGGCATCGAGAACCCCGTTGGTCTGCCCGTCAACAGGCACCTCGGCAGGCTCGCTGGATGGGGCCACCGTGAGGGTCGCCGCGAAATGCATGTCGACTTCGAGGGTCGACTCGCCGACTTTGAAAGAGCAAACCTAGTCGCGCTACAACACATAGACGTGGTCGATCCTTGGGTGGTAGAGCACAAAACCTTTATTGAGAAGACGTACAATGACCAAGGCCAACAGAGGACGGACGGAGATATAATCAAAGAGCACAACTCATGTTTCACGCGTTGGTTCAAGCAGAAGCTTCTGTCGTACCCTTTACATGAGGATTCTTCCACGGAAGAAGAACTCATATTGGCCTTGTCACAGGGCGCCGAGCACAACCAGATGACCTATGAGGCGTATGATATCAACGGCTACACATTCTACACCGAGGACAAGGACATGAAGAGCGATGGTTGTCAGAACTCCGGCTAATGATGGAATCCTACACCGGTAACGACAAGGACAGATACTACGGAAGGATCAAGGAGATCTGGGAGCTGAGCTACGCTGGAGAGAAGGTCCCGATGTTCCGTGTCAGATGGGCCAAGAGCGTCTTAAAAGAAGACCGGTATTTCACCACCATGGTTATACCCGAAGCCAAATCCAAGACCGCGGGCGCAAACATCACCGCGAAAAATGAGCCATGGGTACTGGCTTCCCAAGTGGACCAATGCTTCTTCATTACCGACCCGTCAAAGCCCAGTCGTGTTGTCGTGAGGAGAGGCAAAAGGAAGATCATCGGAATGGATGGAGTAGCCAATGAGCAAGACTTCGACAAGTACGGCGACCCGAATATCGAACATGACAACGACGATGAAGTAGCAGCATACACCACAAGAAGAAGCAGGACCACCCTACCTAAAGGACGTCCGTTCCATAGAGGAACTCCATTTGCGAAAAAGAAGGGAAAGAAGATTGTGAACAGATAGCTAGCTAAGATCGATTGTATTTATAACAAATTTTCAAATAACAAATTTCATGATATTTTTAAAACAATTATTATTGTTTTTATAAAAAATTATTACTGTTTCATATTCATATTCATTTTCTAAAAAATAATAAAAAATGTAGACTACAATTGTTGTTAAACAACAATTATTATTGTTTTTATAAAAAAATATTACTGTTTCATATTCATATTCATTTTTAAAAAATAATAATAATAAAATAGACTAATGGCGCACCGGCCTGGTGGTGTGCCATTGCTATCTAAAAAAAGATTTCTAATGGGGCACCGACGGGGGGTGCGCCATTGCCATCTAAAAAAATGATTTGTAATGGCGCACCGACGGGGGTGCGCCATTACTATCAAAAAAAGATTTCTAATGGCGCACCGCCACGGGGTGCGCCATTAGTAAGCTTCCCCCTAGCTAATTCCTCCCTCTCCCTCGCCAGATCCCCTTCATCCCTCTCTCCCTCGCCAGATCCACCCGCGCGCCCCGACCCACGACGCCGCCGCCCCGACCCACGACGCCGCCGCCCCGACCCCGCCGGACTCCACCCCCGCCGCCCCACCCCCGCGCCCCCGTGCCCCACCCCCGCCGCCCGACCCTCAACGTCTTCGCCTTCCTCCTCGCCGTTGGCGCCGAGCAGCGACGAAGCACCGTACGCCCCCCGACCTTCCTCCTCCCCTTGCCCCTCCTCCTCCTCCCCTTGCCCCCCGCCTGCGCAGGGGCTGACGGCCCCTTCTCTGTCTCGCAGGGCAAGGTCTCCGGCGCCTCTACGACACCGACGCCTCCACCATCTACAACGTCTGCGCCTTCTTCCACCTCCGGCCACCGCGGCCTCATCGTCGATCCACGTCACCTCGTCAACCCCGGCCCCGCACGAGCTCACCATCGTCTTCCTCTCGGTGAGCTGCACCGTACGCCCCACCACCCTCCTCCTCCCCTTTCCCCTCCTCCTCCTCCCCTTTCCCTGATTATAGTTAAAATCGACATTATTGCACTAGTGACTGAGTGCTTCTGCCAAGTTTTAGTTGAGTGCTTCATAAAATTCCCGCTCTTCTTGCCTGTTATTCCTAGTTTTAACAATATAATGCTTGCAACCCTGCTGTGCTTATCAGACATGTTATCTGTCAACTATTAGTGCCCTAATTGGACTGCTGTTGGAGTGCTTAGTTATCAAACTGTTTCTTCTCCAGCCCTACATAGTGTTGATTCCAAACAGTTTCTTTCTCCAGCCTGAGTTGTTTTCTAGGGTATTGGCCGGGTCCAGTAGAGTTTCATGTTTTATCTATCTGCTCTCATTCTCTTCATGTTTTTATTTCTGAACCACGTGAAGTTACGAATGTTATATGGGTACATTTCATAAGTCTACCTACTGTATGGGGAGCCGTTGTGGCCTTTTTAATGCCATAATTTCGCTAGAGAAGCAAGCATACCCAGCTCAAAGTTTGCCTGACAAACAATGGTGCCACTGCCATTGTTGTGGAGAGAAAACCTATGAGGACGTAGCAAAGGCCATCGCTGTTGAGGGATGAAGGACGTCCATCCAGCTCCTATGAAGGGGCCTGGAAGACTCGGATCCCTCGCACTCAGTTCATTGCAGCAGTAGAATAATTCTTGATTCTTCTCAATCCCATGCAGCTCATTCAGGTAGGACGTGATCACTACTTGAATATGTGGATGATCTTCATTCATTCATAACTAAGGAACATGACACAGAGTTTTGTAAAACTTAAACATGCTGCCAATCTTGTGGCCATGGTAGGTCATGTCATTGCGCTTAATTAGAGTTGCATTGTCTTCTTTTTAGTTTCTTGATTGATTGGCATTTCTAGTTGTGCACTCACCTTAACTAATCTTGTATTTGTAGTTGAGGAACAATATGCTACCATGCATGCTTCAGGCCCTATTAGATTTAAGCGGTGTGTTATATTTAAGCAAGTTCTTATAGTGATAATGTTGTTTATATATGTTGTAAAGTTTGTGAGATGTTGCTCCTACCATCCATTATGCAAGGCTTGCCAATTTGGCTTGAATTGAATAGGAATGATGTTGTGTTGTGGTTGTTATAGTTGAGGGTCAAAAGTAGGGGTTAGCTTTAGCATGATTCGCTAGTGCTTTCATCACAGAACACATTCTTTGAAAAGGGGATATTCTGAAGTCGATGCTTTCTCGGGATGGGAATAATAGTCTGAAATACACATGATGGAAACCTTTGTTGATTGTGATCTCTGCACATGTTTAATGTCTATGCTGTTGTGCGGCTGTTATGTGTGTCTATGTCGGTGAGCTTGTGTTATGCACTTCTGCGTTTTGATGTCCCCCCTTACCTTAGTTTTTTCATCTCACCGGTGTTTGATACCGGTGATTATCTTAGTCCTTGTTGGTGTTTTCCCCATTCCTGGGTTTTTTTAGAATCCTGCGAGTAAAAGAGGCCCCGAGTTCTCTCTTCACTTGTGTGGTGATTGTCTTGGTCCTTTTCATTTTTGTCATGGCATTCTTGAGGTGCTGATGTGTGTGAGGGCATGAACCATGATCAGGTTGAGTTCAGATTTCATTAGATTAGATGGATTATCATGCCTTGTGTCCTGATAGTGTAACAGTAAACTGCTTTACTCTTTGAACCATTGCTCGCAGCTGATAGTGTAACAGTAAACTGCTTTACTCTTCACTTGTGTCCTGATATATTTTTTCAGTGTCCTTTATTGGTGGTTCTATGATGTAGTCCAGATGAAACCAATTGCATGCATTGAGAAATAGAGTATTAAAACAGAACTTGACGTGGTTTTCCACTTAGCTGAAGAATAAAATAGACCACATATCTGGGAAGTAGATTGATATAGGACAACTTATTCAGGGGCTCGAGCTTGTATAGGACAGCTTACACATGATATGCTTGTGCTAGGTTGTTCTACAGTTCAAGATTTACTCCTTAACTGAATTCTGTAACTAACAAACCTAGCTCTTGCAAGTAACAACATGTTCAAGATCAAGGCCGACAGTATGTTCTGACAGTATAAGAGTAGGAATTCTATGTTGTTTCTAAAAGCTCTACAATATCCAGATTTTATGATATTTCTACATCCAGTTTTTGTGGTTAGATATCTGACAGTATAAGAGTATGTTCTGATAGTATAAGAGTACACTAGTGCAGAACCGGGCAATAGCACCGGTTCGTAAGGCCCTTTAGTGCCGGTTTAGGAACCGACACTAACGTTTCGGCACTAAAGCCCCCCCCCCTTAGTACCGGTTCAGCACGAACCGGTGCTAAAGGGCAACCACGTGGCACGAGCCAGCTCCGGGGGCCGTGAGCCCTTTAGTACCGGTTGGTAACACCAACCGGTACTAAAATGTTTGGGCGGTTTTTGGTTTTATGATTTCTTTTTCATTTAATTTTGTGTTTTCCATTTTAATTCTTTTTCTTTTGCTTGTATTTTACGGTACTACACATTGTACACGTTATGCATATATATATATATATATATATATATATATATGTATAAATAGAATTTCTAGTAGAACCAATCATATATATATCATCAATGTCTCACAAACCATATTAATTCACACATACACACATGTATAGCTATATACAATTTCTCCTACATATGCATGTTGCCTTCGGAGCCAGTGGCATTAGCCTAATTGGTGCCTTCGGAGCACGATGACAATTGGAAGTGGTTCATGGGGGCGGTAGCGGGTAATAGTATTCTCCCTTCGGATTTATGACCTGGTCGAGCAAAAATCCCGCTATTTCCTCTTGAAGTGCTTCTACACGCTCCGTTTCTAGGAGCTTGTCCCGCACCTCTTTGAACTGTTAAGAAGGAGATCAATATGCATGTGTATTAGTTGTGTGACTAGATATCGATAATGGTGTAAAAATTATGAATAGTATTCTGACAAGCGTACCCATTCCTGTCTTTGAGATTTTCTCCTTTCGGACGCCATCATGCGAATGTTCTCGCAAACACAGAATGCACACAGATCAGTCCCCTGCGCCTGCTTCAGGGCCTTTATTACGAGAATGGAATTTAATTTGAACAGATAATAATTAATCAAGCATGATAATTAAAGAGATGGCAGCTAGCTAGCTAGCTAGTACTACTTAATTACTTACCTTGGATCGAAACCATTTCAGCTTTGGTTTCCATTCGCCTTCCGTGACGCTGATGAACCTTGCCCAAGCCTTGCCCGCCGACAAAGAAAATGAATAAAGGGGTTATTAAATAGTTCATATCATGAAATGATGAATTACTAAATAGGCCGAGATATATAGTTAATAATGATTGAAATTACCTGTTGACTATCCCAAACAAGATGTTATAGTCACTTTGTTTTTTAAGTAGCGAGTCCAGTATTTCAACTGTTCCGGCGTCAACTTTAATGATACACAAGATCCAGTGAAATCTGCATGCACACACGTTTGCATGTCTTAATTAAGCGGGCATATGTAAGCAAAAACATGTAGCTAGCTAGCTAGTAGGCAAAAACAGAGAATTTGTAGTACAAGAAAGTGTGACTCACTGGAAGTTGTAAGGAAGTAGTATATCTTCATTGTATTTGAGGCGCTTCAAGAACTCTAGCATGTTGTCCTCTACCTCTTTTTCTTGATGCTTGTTTATTTTCCATGTGCATTCATTAACGGTGTTTGGGTCAATGAACCCAATGCCATAGCGTCCACCTTTTCTCATTTCATACATCTTCATCCTGCATAATACCATAGAAAAGAATATAGTGAGGATAATTACAGGTAATGATTGATCAAAAGGATCACTACAGCTAGCTTGAGACTTAAATTACAGAAAGAAATCACTTACAGACAATAGCAACTGATGATAGATTTGTCGAGTGCGTCTTGATTGTATAACTGAAACAGTTCAGGATACTCAACGGCCACAACTTTCTCATGGTAGTAATCATCCTTCTTGACATACACCATGAGGGACTCTCAATTGGATCTCTTGGTAATGTCCATGTACCATTGATGCAATTCATACATTCTTGTTGGGAGCTTGTTGACATCTTCTAGCTCGACCAAAGGTTCACCCCGGACATATTTCCGTTTTATTTCCTCCTCTGTAATCTCAGGCATGTCCTCGATCTCGCGGAGTTGTCCAACAGTGATCTTGAGTTCTTCAGCCTGCATTATATGCTCCTGGGTTATTACCACATCGCCCACCTCGGGAACGTAAACTGTTTGGCCACAATAATATTGGGCGCGCGTACTATCACGTGTTGTTGGCGGCACAACAAGCGGGGGCATTGATTGCGCCGCCTGTTTTCCCAGCTGGGCAACGGTTTTTCCGCATTTTTTGACAGCCGCTTGTTGTTTGCTCGAGCTCGAGCTTGCCTCCTTCTGTAGACGTCGTCGATGTAACTTCCTGATGTGGCGCTCATAGTCTGTGTCAATAGGCTTAGGAGCTGGTGGTTGAGCCATACGAATGAAGTGGTCAACTACTTCCACAGGCACTTTCTCCCTTGGCGGCGGTGGCGGTTTCGGTCCAAAATGGGCGTCGAGTTCTGCCTGCACTATGGCATTGGTTTGCTCCTCGGTCCTGTCGTAAGCCCTCATAGGAAGAGGAGTAGTGAGGTTTGGACCATATTTATATCGCTTGCCTCCGCCTGTACTTCCTGTACTATGACCTCGACTCGTACCGCTACGCACCATAGCTGCAGGGTGTCTCTTCTGCGATTGCTGAGGCGGCGGAGACGGCTGACGGGGCTGAGTTGGACGAGGAGGAGTGGCCTAAAGCTGTGCCGGACTTGAAGTGGCCTGAGGTTGTGCCGGACTTGGAGGAGGAGTGGACGTCTGACGCTGTGTTGGACTTGGAGGAGGAGTGGCCTGACACTTTGCCGGACTTGGAGGAGGAGGAGTGGCCTCACGCGTTGGTGGACTTGGAGGAGCGGGAGTCTGCTGACTCGGTGGCGGACTTCGAAAGATGATGCAATCCTTTCTCCATAGGATGACACGATGTATGGCCTCTCCCAATGTGTGCGTGTGTGTGTGTGTGTTCATCATGCTTGTGTGTGTGTATGGGCTCGGGGAGGGGCGGCGCCCATGGTGGCCACCGGGGGCGAGGGAGAGGGGTTAGAGGGGGAGAGCTCACAGCGGGGCAACGGCGACGGCGAGGCGACGGCCCGGGGCGGCGACGGGCTAGGGCGTGACGGGGCGGCGACGGAGACGAGGGCGGCGACGGCGACGGGAGCGGCGACGGGGACAGGAGCGGCGACGGGGATGAGGGCGATGACGAGTGGGGGCGGCGACGGCAATGGCGCGTGACGGGGGCGGCGTAGGACGGGGGCTCCGACGGCGTCGATCGATGGGAAGAAACAGAGGGAGAATGAAATTTTTCGAAGTGATGTATATATAGAAGGCACCTTTAGTACCGGTTGAAGCCACCGACCGGTACTAAAGGCCTGTTTTGGCCAGGCCAAGCGGCAGGAAGCACCCCCCTTTAGTACCGGTTCGTGGAACCAACCGGTACTAAAGGCCCCCCCTTTAGTACCGGTTGGTGCCACGACCCGGTACTAAAGGGTGTGCGCTGCCAGGCGAGGGGCACAAAAGTTTAGTCCCACCTCGCTAGCCGAGGGGCACTCGCACCTGCTTATAAGCCCTCCCGTCGCTGCTGTCTCGAGCTCCTCTCTTAAGCAGGCCTTCTGGGCCTACCTCTTATGCGATGCCCTGTTGGGCCTACTGGGCTAGTGGGCCTGCATCCTGGCCCAACTTGAATTTGGGTTTCTAGTCGTATGCAGGCCGCTGTGGCCCAGTAGGTGGGCTTTTTTTTCTTATTTTTTTGCTTTATTTATTTTTGTGAATAACTTAACTTCGAAAATAGATTTTTCAATGATACTTTTTTCTTATGTTTAATATTAGTGTGTTTTATCATTATATTCAATTTGGTAATGCTTAGGTTATTTAAAAAATGAAATGCCTTTGTAATGGCTGAGTTTTCGTCCGAAACCCTGATACTTCGAAACAGATTGTCCATTTTGTACACGAAGTGCATCCAGTTTTTGCGGTAACCCTCTCTACTTTTTTGCATATGCTATGTGGGTGAAATTATGATACCATGCCAACTTTCATCCTTTCTGAGTTCATTTGAAATGCTTTTCAATTTCAGGGTCATTTAGCTGAAAAAATCAGTAAATGCATGAAAGAATTTGCTTGCACATAAAATTTCTTCGCGTTTCAAATGCCAAAACACATAACTAGCTACCCTAACTATTACAGAGATTCCCTCCTGGGTGTGAAACACAGAAGAAAGTGATGATAGTTAAGCCGATCACATCCCAGATCTTTGTGTGTGAAACTTTTTCTTCGTGTGTGTCCTTTTGCGTCGTAGCCATGGAAAATCTTCATCATTTAAGGGGATGCTCGGGTCAATATTCACTGTGAAGGGAGCAATTTCATCAAACTTTTCATAATCTTCTGACTTGTCTGTCTTGTCATCCACTCCCATGATGTTTCTCTTCCCAGAAAGAACTATGTGCCGCTTTGGCTCATCGTACGATGCATTTGCTTCCTTATCTTTTCTTTTTCTTGGCTTGGTAGACATGTCCTTCACATAGAAAACCTGTGCCACATCATTGGCTAGGATGAATGGTTCGTCTGCATACGCAAGATTGTTGAGATCCACTGTTGTCATTCCGTACTGCGGGTCTTCCGTTACCCCGCCTCGTGTCATATTGACCCATTTGCACCAAAACAAAGGGACCTTCAAACCACGTCGATAGTCAAGTTCCCATATGTCCTGTATATAACCATAATATGTTTCCTTTCCCGTCTTGGTTTCTGCATCAAAGCGGACACCACTGTTTTGGTTGGTGCTCTTCTTATCTTGGGCGATCGTGTAAAATGTATTACCATTTATCTCGTACCCTTTGAAAGTCATTATATTCGAAGATGGTAACTGGGACAGCAAGTACATGTCATCTTCAATAGAGGTGTCATGCATGGTACGTGCTTGCAACCAGCTGGCGAAACTCCTGGTTTGTTCACGTGTAATCCAGTCATCAGACCGCTCCGGGTGTTTGGAGCGTAGCAAATTCTTGTGTTCATCCATATACGGAGCCACCAAGGCGGAATTCTGTAGAACTGTGTAGTGTGCTTCAGTGAGATAATGTCCGTCCATACATATTATTTGTTCCCCTCCTAGCGTGCCTTTTCCATCCAGTCTGCCCTTATGCCACGATTCAGGAACACCAATCGGCTTAAGGTCAGGAATAAAGTCAATACAAAACTCAATGACCTCCTCATTTTACGGCCCTTGGAGATGCTTCCTTCTGGCCTAGCACGGTTATGAACATATTTCTTTAAGACTCCCATGAACCTCTCAAAGGGGAACATATTGTGTAGAAATACAGGACCCAAAACGTTAATCTCTTCGCATAGGTGAACTAGGACGTGCGTCATGATGTTGAAGAAGGATGGTGGGAACACCAACTCGAAACTGACAAGACATTGCACCAAATCATTCTGTAACCTTGGTATGATTTCTGGATCGATTACCTTCTGAGAGGCATGCATGTATCTTCTGCACCTCTAACCCTAGAGGGCATACAACCTTCTTTGCTTCGTACGTACTCTCGGGCAATTCGTTGTCCTTTGGAAGCATATCCTTTATCATTACCAGCAACTTTCCAAATCCCTTGTCAGATACACCATTCTCTGCCTTCCATTGCAGCAATTCTAGTGTGGTGCCCAGCTTTTTCTTGTCACCTATGCAATTCGGGTACAACAATTTTTTGTGATCCTCTAACATGCGCTGCAACTTCTTCTTCTCCAAATCACTTGCGCCCGACCTAGATCATCAACGGGCTCATCTGATGCCTCTTCTTCAGCTTCTTCCCGCATTGCCGGCTCAGCTTCTTCCCGCATTACCGGCTCAGCTTCTTCCCCCATTGTTGTATCATCATATTCAGGGAACCCATGGCCAGGATAGCTGTCGTCGTCCTCTTCTTCTTCATTGTCTTCCATCATAACCCCTCTTTCTCCGTACTTGGTCCAAACATTATAATGGGGCATGAAACCGGACTTAAACAGGTGGACGTGAATGGTTCTTGACGTAGAGTAATTGTGACCGTTCTTACAGCGAGCACATGGACAAGGCATAAAACCATCCGCCCGCTTGTTTGCCTCAGTCGCAAGCAGAAAAGTATGCACGCCCTTAACGAACTGGGGAGATCATCGGTCATCGTACATCCATTGCCGGCTCATCTTCATTACACAACACCGAATAGACCAAATTAATACAAGTTCATACATAAAGTTCATACAACACTTAAATGCAACAAAAAAATAACTCTCTAGCTAAAGCATTTAAATGCAACAA
This sequence comes from Triticum aestivum, assembly GCF_018294505.1. NCBI lineage: Eukaryota > Viridiplantae > Streptophyta > Magnoliopsida > Poales > Poaceae > Triticum > Triticum aestivum. Next base: position 590,425,011 of record NC_057803.1, on the reverse strand, counting down.
CAAATACGATCAAGATCGCAACTAAGGTAACAATGGATCCAACAGCATAATGATACCAAGCCTCACTATCGATGGCATATTTTCTAATCTTTCTAATCTTCAAGCGCATTTTCTCCATCTTCATCTTATGATCATCGACGACATCGGCAACATGCAACTCCAATTCCATCTTCTCCCCCTCAATTCTTTTCAATTTTTCTTTCAAGTACTTGTTTTCTCTTTCAACTAAATTTAACCTCTCGGCAATAGGGTCGGTTGGAATTTCCGGTTCACATACCTCCTAGAAAAAATTTCTATGTCAACTTGATGGTCATAATTTGTCATAAACACGAAATGCAACTAGTTTTAAAAGAGAATATACATACCACATCCGAATCATAACAATGACTAGGGCCGACGGGGACGGATATCAAAACCATGCACTATATGTATAACAAACAACGTACGGGTAAGATAATTATACGAGTAACTATATATCCAAATCACACAAACATCAATTTTTATATAAAATTTCATGAACTAGAGGCTCACCACAAGGTGGTGCTGGCGACGGGACGGTGCGGGCGATCGACGGTGGCTACGATGGAGATTTAGAAGGCACTAAGTAAACCACACCTACATATGCAAACTAAGTGTTATTTTTGACCTCAAATTGCATATAAATCAAATATTAGCACACACACACACACACACACACACACACACATATATATATATATATATATCCTCCCAAATTACTAAACTCACAAATTAATCACTATATAAAGCATTGCAAGAGCTAATCTAGCAATGAGAGATGAAAGGACAAAGTTGCTAACCTTTGTGATCATTTGAATGGATGGGGGCCTTCAAATCTTGACAAATTTTGGGCAAAATGTGTGATGAGCTCGAGAGGAAGAGGGGAAGAACAGAGAGGAGAGGGGAAAGGGGAAGAACAGAGCGAGCTCGGGTGGACGAAGGGTTTATGTAGGACGACCTTTAGTACCGGTTCGTGCCAATAACCGGTACTAAAGGGGCTGGAGGGGCACCTGTCTGACAACATCCTGCCACCACTCTCATTAGTACCGGTTCGTGGCACGAACCGGTGCTTAAGTTTTGCCATGAACCGGTACTAATGAAAGCGGCCCGGCTAGCCGTTGGAACCGGCACTAATGTATACATTAGTGCCGGCTCAAATACAAACCGGCACTAATGTGCTTCACGTTTGACCCTTTTTCTACTAGTGGTAGTATATCCAGTTTTTGTGGTTAGATATCTGAATTGAGAAAAAAACATAGCTTTTGCGGTCTCTGAGGCAAAACTTGCTACTCCATATACAACTAATACTACTACTAGACAAGATACTACTCCATATACTACTAATACTACTACTGTATTTCATTTCAAAGTTCAAAATGCTGGTACTGAGATTTTCATTTCCAATGAGTGATGTTTTTCCTAGTAGTAGAAAAAACACAACAACTTCTCTGATTTTATAAAGTTGTTCTTATATGGGTGAAACTTCACTTGTTTTTAGGCTAGTGCAGGATGTTGCTTCTTCTGTATGGGCCAACTATGTCACAAATAAATTGTTCCTTCTTCTGTATTTGACAAGTAATGACTTGCAAAGCTGATGATCATCTTGCTAGTTTGCTGGGTTTTGTCTCCGACCATTGTGTCGTGATGAATTTGCAGGTACCCCGAGTGGCCCTTGAGTTTGCCGGAATGTCGATTAACTTCCGTTCCGGCAAATTCGGGTACTCCATATGTCCTATTTTCAGCAAAGGTCATGCCGAAATTTTCCATGAATTTTAGCATGACTTTGCTAAAAATAGGACATATGGGGTACTTGCGACTAATGCATGGGCCGGGGTATCTTAGTACTTAGTTAAGTAGGATCAACTGCCCCGCCATTCTTGCTGCATTGAACCATAGGTGGCAATAGAGCCAAGTGATTAGGCCCAACTTAGAATTCTCGTTAGCATCAATAAACCCTAGATGATAAACCCAACATAGGTGGCAATAGAGCCAAATGATTAGTGCCAAGTGATTAGGCCCAACCTAGGGTGCCTCGGCATCGATAAACCCTAAATGATGAAAACTTAACTTGGCTTCTATATAGGGTGCCTCGGTGTCGATGAGAACCTAAATGATGTACGCTTAGGCTTTTAGGGTGCCTCGGCGTCGACAAACCTTAAATGATAAAAGCTTAGCTTTTAGGATGCCTCGGTGTCGACAAACCCTAAATGATGAGACCATGATCTTGTTCCTTGAAAATAACCAACTTTTTGACCAAACTTTTTTCCTATTTAGAGCGAAACATGGCCCACAACGATGAGGCCGGCGGTTCGGGCGGCAAGCCATTCTGGGAGCTGTCCCAGGAGTTGGAGGAAGAACCTCACCGCTATGAGGACGTCGCAGAAGACACCGATCCTAACTACACAACCACTAGTGGCGTTGGGGATGATACCACTGATGGCGCCGCCGAGGATGCCACCACTGATGATGGCGGCGCATGCACAGATGGCAGCCAACCGAAGAGGCAACGGAAGGACCGGCGCCCGAGCGTGCTCGGCACCGTCAGGGAGGAATTTACTGAAGTGAACTCCGACGGGCATCCGACGGCGCCCAAACAAGTAGTCAAGGGGTACTCGGTTCAGCTCGGGTGCATTCTCCGGAGCACCGTCTCGATCAACACCGAGAACCTAAGGCATAAGGACCGAGGGAATTTGTGCAGCCTCCTCTTCACGAAGCTACACAAACGATACAAGTTCCCCGCTGAGTTTGCAAACACACGCCTCTCAGGGAATAAAGTGAACAGTGCCGCCCTCACGAAGATGAGCACGGCCCTGTCTACTTGGAGAAGCACGGTGAAGGCAATGATTAATAAAGGTGATAGTTATGACAAGATCAAGGCGAAATATCCTTTGATGAGCGAAGATGACTACAAGGAGTTCAAGATCAAGTGCGAGAGCAGCGCAACCTCCGAATCAAGTCAGTGGGGGAAAGAAATGCGACAGTTGAACTTAGGGGTCCACCAACTCGGTCCCGGCAGTTACAAAGTGGCGGATCCTATATGGGACAAGGAGGACCCGGAGCGTGCCGAGCAAGGCCTACCGCCCCGCTTCGAGAAATACAGTGACAAGCAGACCAGGAACTTTCTCAGGGCCCGGTACAAGGAGGACCCGGTAACAAAGGAGCTTACCACGGATCCGAAGACCAAGGAGCTTGAGCTTGTTCTGGTAAGGAATACACCCTCGCGTAATTAGCTCCATATGGTTGCATTCTAATTAATCCCCAATATTTCTAAATGGTTCACGTTCCTTCCGCAGGACAAAGAAAGCAGTAGCGCGGGGTCGTCTCAGAGCTCCCCTTTCGACACCCCTTTGAATAGGGCGTTGAACGTAATGAAAAATAAGGATAAGCTCAGTGAGCCGACGTCAGCTGGTCGTGTGGCCGGCAAAGAATTGTACACAAAATGGTTGTCATACTAAACCGCTGGTGGGCGAAAGGAGAAAAAGACCAGCTCGAAAAGCCAGTCGCGCGAGGTTGAAGCACTCAAGGCACAAGTGGCACGGATTCCGGAGCTTGTCCAAGAGCAAGTGGAACAACAACTGGGAACGAAGATCAACGCCATGGTGCCTACGTTGATTCATGGGCTGACGACATGGATTGTGGGTGGCCAACAGGGGCCTCCCCCGGTTCCCAGCTTCACGGCCAGCAACTCGCACAGCGCGTAGGCGGCACCATTGGTGTCTCCGGCGGTGCCATTGGTGTCTCCGGCGGAGGCGGTATTCATGTCTCCGGCGCCGGCACGGGCATTGGAGCTTAATGCACCCGGGTGTACGCCGGCCGGCACCTCGCCAGCAAGCGGCCCCTCCGTCAATTGCACGCCCGCCGTTGGCGGTGCCTCGACATTAGCCGAGCTCGACGGCATCACGGTAACTAAGCCTCTCGGCCGATGACTTCATCTCCTTGCCTTTGACTGGGCATCCCTAACGCCCTACATGTTTTCGCAGGGCGCCGCTAACGTTCCTTGCACTCTCCTGCACTTCGTGGGCGGCGAGTTGGTCGATGTCGCCAAGGGCAGAATCGTTCAACCGGGCAATCCCGTGTTCCACGGTAATCCGATGCCACCCATAGTGTATAGGGTTGAAGTGGTTCGGGTGCTGCCAGGCTGGGATGAGCTGTTACCTCCGATTTGACCCGCTGGGGCTGACGAAGAAGATGAGATGACCCTCAGCGCCTGCGTAAGCTGGCCCCTGCTTTGGCCGAAGAGCCAGTTTCGTTTGGGGGCGGGGGACACCACCCCACAGACAAGACCGCCAGTCGTGCCGGCGCCAAGCCATGGCAAGAACGCCGCAACGCTACCGGACATGCCGGACATCCCTATGGCACAGGATCCGGACATGCATATGGCACAGGATCCGGACGACGACGACAATGACGATGGTACATTTACCAACATCGATAAGTACTTTGCCGAACATGGGTACGGTGACGAGTTCTGCAGGCCTCCTTCTCAAGAACCCAACCAAGACGACCGCGATCTAGCTGTTACGTCGGAGAAACCCAGTTACAACAAGCGTCGTCTGGCGTTCAGTTCTCAGGAGACGCCTCCAGCTGCCGCCTTCACCGAGCCTCAGATAGCTGAGGTGCGAAATATTATCAGCCCCAACACGCTCAAGAAGGCAGTCTGTGAGCAGAACTCGGTCCCATTATAGCAGATCAAGAAGAAGAGCCGAAAACGGAAGACTAAAAAGGGCGCCGGTGCGAGCCAGCCGGCACCGAGTACGATCCGTGCTCAGGACGGGCCACCTTCACCTAAGGATATCTCGAGGAGGGTGCATGTGGCGGGTAGGGCGATGCTACCGACAAATATGCTCAATGCTACAACCGGTGCTATGCGGAGTCTGCACGACAGTGTTCTTTCTTTGGAGAAGCGACGTCTCAGAGAGAATGATGTGGCATACCCGGTTTTCGTGGCCAAGGTGACAGAGGGCAAGGGCTTTGTGGATGGCGACATTGGGGGTACAATCGTCCTGCAGTTTGATGACATCTTTGCTATGTTTAACCTTCATCCACTGCACTACACCTTCGTTCGGCTGTTTTTGCTGAGTATGGAGATGCGGATCATTAGAGACAAGACCCCGGACATCGTGATAGTCGACCCCTTGTACATGTGTGCCAAGCTCTTGAGCAGCGCTGGGGACCACCAAGTCGCGAGTTCACACCTCGAAGGCGTCATTCTGGCAAACCCAGATAAGGATAACTTCCTTGTGGCTTACTTTCCCGAGTAAGTCATCCCTTAACCGTCCCGTAACATATGATTTCTTAGATTTCGATCGTTCTTTTTTTTTCTAACATTCCGTGTTCTGTGCAGTGACACACATTGCACACTCATCCTCTTAAGCCCGAAATATTCCATGGCCACGTATTTCAACCTGAACCGTGACTCCAAGATAGACTACACAAATATCAAGAAAGTTCTTGATGATGTTCTCCCCGGCTACGCCAAATCTGGAGGCACCTTCACCAGGGCAGTTCGTAAGTACGGCAAGCACGTGTTCGCCCACAATACGATGTTTTGCAGCGTCAAGCTGCCGCCTGGCGGTCAGAAGGATCCCTACTACGCCCTCCATCACATGGGGGCGATCGTAAGGGACCATCATCACCTTCTTCTACCAGATAATCTCAAAGATTGGGCCGCGAGCTTGTCGGCAATCCAGGACGCGGACATCAGAAAAGAATTCTTTCACATCCAGTCGGAGTTTGCGGACATCATCCATCAAAACGTCCTTCATACCTCGGGGCAGTTCTACCTCAGATATCAACCGTCCAACAGTGAGATAGACGGAACGCTACAAATGCAGGCTGGCAACGCCCACGATTTCATGACCATCACGACAGACGGCGGCTTCATCCACGCTCCTGTCCCATGAGTCGAGTCGAAAGTAGTGATGTGTAGTTCTGAAACATTGATTGGCTCATGTTGTAATTAAACTTTAATGAATTGTATGTCTCTTTGGTTTGGACAGTCGTTTAACTTAGATGTAATCGATGCTATTTATTAGTAGGACCATGAATCGTGCTATTAATGTCTTGCTTTTCTCTTCTGATCCTTTTGTTGCATACTTATATATTTCTTATGTATTGTCTGTTGTTTGTCTTGTGCATAGGGATGCTGTCGTATGTCGTGTACAAGGGTAAGGTTCCCAAAGTCTACGACGACTGGGAGGAGTGTCGGAGACAGGTTCATTGTTTCAGCGGTAACAGTTACAAAGGGTACACCACTAGGGCGGAGGCGGAATTTAGATACGCCCGCTATCTAGCGGGAGAGAGGAGGGAGCGTTGGAGGAACCAGATGAAGACCAATTTCATCACGGTGATGCTCATCGTGACGACCGCAGCTCTCTTCTATGTGATGGTAGTTTAGATGATCGATATCGACTTGTAATGTGAAGACAAACTCGATACTCGCGGTCTCGAGACTTGTAATATTTTATCTTTGTTCGGTCTTTTGAATTCGGAGACTAATATGATGAATTGTATTCGGAGACTAATCTTCTATTGTATTCGATGAATCTGCTGTTGCTGTGTGCTGCTGTCTATATTCTGTCCAATAATATATTTTGTAACCTGTGCAAAAATCAGAAAAGTAAAAAAAACCTAATATTCATACTAATGGCGCATCACATCAAGGTGCGCCATTAGTATGCCAAAGGATGCTAATGGCGCATCACTACAGAGTGCGCCATTAGTATGCCAAAGTATACTGATGGTGCATCACCCCACAGTGCGCCATTAGTATGCCAAAGCACATGGTTAAATATGCCCCCTGGGAGGCATACTAATGGCGCATGGTGTTCTATACTAATGGCGCACTATATGGTGCGCCATTAGTATACCAGATACTAATGGCGCACCAGTGGTGTGCCATTAGTAAAAAATACTAGTGGCGTGATACTAATGGCGCACCAGTAGTGCGCCATTAGTAGGCAAAACTGGTGCGCCATTAGTAGGCCTTTTCCTAGTAGTGCAGAACACATGTCAACGCCAAGGTCACGCGGTGACCACGCGGCGGGCATGCGAGTTTACACGCTTTGGAGTTGGGGCCCTGGGCCACATCCAAACCTCGACGTATCGCCACCAAACCATGTATTTATGATTGAATAGATACTTATGTACCTAGAAATGATTTAAAAAAAATAAAGAGCAAACAATGAGGTAGCTGCAGTTCAAATTTGACCCGCTTCCTGCTGAATCGGCGGGAATTTGTCTTTTTCACCAGAGGTGGATCAAGGCTTTTGACACCAAACCATTTGGTCAATTGTGAATCAAATATGGCCTAGTATTTTAGAAAATAATTTGGTCCAATTTTGCAACAAATATATGGTAGGTCCTTCACAAAAAGAACTCAACTCGGGCACTCGGAAAATGGAAAATGAATTTTCCGTGCAAAGAAAATGAAAACTCCCTTAGGCAACATTGTTTGGAATTCCAAGATGCACCCTTGTGCTCAATATGAGATCATCTGAACAAACTATGCCATGAATGTGGCCATAAGATCGATCATTTGGCTTGAAAACCCTGAATCTTCACGCATGATAGCTCATTTCTAAGAACACTTCTTTAAAATAATTGCCGTATTACAAGTTTGTTATTTTTCCAGGAAACTTGGTCACATATAATGACACAATGCGAAGGTTTCCCAATTTTTTAATTTTTTTAATTTTTTATGCCCGTTTCGAAATGCGATCAAAACAGCGGGTTTGACGATTCCTAGCTAGTGGTTGAATCTTGGAAAACTTTTGATGTTTCTCTGATTAAATAGATACTTATGTACCTGGAAATTATTTTTGGAAAAAATAAAGAGCAAACTATGAGACAGCTGCAGTTCAAATTTGACCCGCTTCCTACTGAATCGGCGGGAATTTGTCTTTTTCACCAGAGGTGGATCAAGGCTTTTGACACCCAACCATTTGGTCAATTGTGAATCATATATGGCCTACTATTTTAGAAAAATGATTTGGTCCAATTTTGCAACAAATATATGGTAGGTCCTTCACAAAAAGAACTCAATTCGGGCACTCGGAAAATAAAAATGAATTTTCCGTGCAAAGAAAATGAAAACTCCCTTAGGCAACATTGTTTGGAATTCCAAGATGCACCCTTGTGAACAATATGAGATCATTTGAACAAAATTTCGTAGGGCTTTAAAAAAACTCATTTTGAGCACTGAAAACTGAAAGTGGTTTTTTCTGAAAAACTTATCTTTGATTTCGACCAATTTAGATGGTCATAAAATCTTCAAATTGTTTGCTACATTCTGATTGGTCCATGGCATATCACGCGGATCATGGATCATACACCGTCAGATGCTCAAGGATCCAACGGCAGTCATCAACCCTTCCACACCAACCCTAGCTCTATCCTCGTGGTCATTTTGCATCCACCCCGCCTCCTTTTCCCCACATCCATTCCAGATCGAGAGAGAGCTCGTCTCCTCCAACTCCCTCCAGATCGAGAGAGAGATCGCCGCCGCCACCTCCCTCCAGCGAAGCTCGCCGCCATCCATGGCCTCCCCATGCCCTCCTGCTCCGCCCGCTCCTCCTCCCTCCACGCCTCCCGCGCGCCGTTCCCGATTTCCCAAACCAGACTGCCTCCCTGGTTCATTCCTTCCTCCCCTCCCACGCACCCGCCTCAGCACCGCCACCCAACTCGCCGACGACCTTATGCATCGCCGCCGGCCTCCGCTCCCTCCCCTCCCACACGCCCGACGCCCCATCCTCTCCACCTTCCCTTCTCCTCCAACCCCCAGTAGCACCCAGGCCCAAGAACACATGCGGCGGCCAGATCCTAGATCCAGCACGCCGGCATGTGCCTCGCCGGAGGCGCACACGCGGAGTGAGGAGGGTTGCCCGCATGCACACGCCATGGACCTCCGTCACGGGATGCTGACGCGTCTCGTCTGCCCGGCTGCGTCACCAGACGGCTGCCTGCCTGCTCCCTGTTGATGCCATCCCGTGCTCGGGACGCCGTGCCTACCACACCCCGAGGACGCTCCTCCGGGTACTCTCTCGCCCATCTTCGATTTTCTCTTCTTCCCCTCCCTCCTCCCCTCCCCTCCATCACGTGATTTTATTTTCCGTCCTCTCGCAGGTGCGCGCATCAGACACCACCGGCGCCCAATCCTAGCCGTAGTGCACACCATCCTTGTTGCTCATGGACAAACCGAACACGATTGGCTGCCAGAACCAGCTCCCTCACTCGCTCCATGGTTGCCGCATAGGTGGTGGTTCGTCTCCTCTCCTCTCTCACCCTCACGCTCTCTGTGCTTCAGGTTTGAAGCTCTAGTACGCTTAGAGTGACTGGTTTCATTAATCTCTTAATCGACAAGTTAACTTGACTATTTTGCTGTATTTCCATCATCCTGAAATCTAAAAAGTGGCCGCGCACTTTTTAGTCGAACCGAGCGGCCGGCTCTCACAGCGCATGCATGTGGTAGTTTATTTGTCTGCTAGTGCATGTAGGCGTGGCATTAAACCTAAATACTCCCTCCGTCCCAAAATTCTTGTCTTAGATTTGTCCAAATGCGGATGTATCAAGTCACGTTTTAGTATTAGGTACATCCGTATATAGACAAATCTAAGACAAGAATTTTGGGACGGAGGGAGTACTAGAAAGTGCGCACGCACTATCTAACGCTTGCGAGCGGCCGCACGCTGGCCACACGATTTTTGCCCGAACCGCCGCACGCTTTGTCTGCTGAGGTTGCCGCTATCCACCCACGTCTTCATCCCCACCTCAGTTCGCTGCCACGCCATGGAGGTGGTCGCTCGCCGCCCTTGACGCCCGCGCCCTCTACTCCCCTCCCACCGTCCTCCCCCTCTCCCTCCCCTGGCCCCCGCCTCGCCGCCCACATGCTCACCGCCTCCCCCGCCTTTGCAGCCACCATCCCCAAGCAGCACTTCCTGACCCCCATCTCGGACCCCATCTGGGCCGCGGCGCCTGGGATGGCGCCGCGATGGTACGAGGAGCTACGCTTGGATCTGCTCCCTGGCCGAATTTGCACCATGGCCCATCCAGCTGGGTAATTTGATTGCAATCTTCTTGCCTGGGAGGTTATCTCGTTCCCAGGGGAACAACGTTTGAGCAGCCGTCGCCGGATTTGGTCTTGTTCCTGTACAACAACAGGATCATGTACCCGACCGTCACCAGGATCCTCATTGGAGCGCCCCATTTTGTGCCTAGATCCGATCCTCCATCACCTTTATTTCTCTGATCTAGATGTCTGCCCGAGGGCATTTGATGGCATTAGAGTTTGTCTAATCCGGTGGTGGAACTGCTCCTTCCGAAGCGCCTCCAGATGGGGTTCATCATCGTCGCCCTGACGTCTTCTTCCCCCCGCGTCTTCAAGATGTTGATTGAAGTATTCTGTAGACGGCAGTTAAGAAAAGAAGCATAGTTCGAGCAAGTAGTATAGCATAAAGAAGGTCAGATTACTTTGACTTGCCTGGGTCGACCAATCTGCGAGGGATTCCGGCGTAGTGTGCCCAGCCTGGCATTTTTGTGATTATTTTTGCTACGATTTGAATTGGAATAGAAGGAAAGAAGTGCATAAGAGTATTGAGAGGATAGTTTCCATGCTTTTGCTCAACCCTCAAAATGCATCTGTGTGGTTTCTCTGTTTTCTCTTAAGTTGCATGCATATAATTAACCAGTTGGCTAGTTTGTTGTAATAGTTGCACATGCACACAAATATAGTTGGATCGCACATATACATATCTTAGTTGGCTAGCCAATTTATGAAGTTGCACACTAAGGGCTAACCGGTTGCACGATCGATGATATTTAGATGGATATACTGTGTAAACCATGTTGAAATAGTGTGTGTGGTTTTTTGGTTGCACACTCATGTGTGCCCTATTGCCAAGGGTATGTGTCAAGAGTTTGCAGATCTAAGCAATTCATATCCTAGTTGGCTTTGCCACACTTAATTATGCAGTTGCACAGGGAGGGCTATCTAGTTGCACGGTTGACGGCTAGTTTAATTTTGGCTCCAGTTAATCATCTCCGGGCAGTGTGTATGCTGAATTTTTTGGTTGCACACTAATGTGTGTCCAGTTGGCCATACAGTGCATCAAGTTGCACAAATTTTTGTTTGGTAGGTGTGCTTTAAGAAATCAACATGAGTTGCTTACCTGATGGCACTCTTTGATATCAATTGTTTTTGCTCATTTTTTTCTTTTATACATTTGGTTATTGCGACTAATTTGTTCAATCACTTTTTGTTCATAGACCAAAAATGGTTGTAGAAGGAGATGCTACAAGGAGTCATGTTTGGTTTTTCATTGTTTTTCAGTTATCCTTCTAGCAGTTTTGTTTTGCAATTATAGTAACTATTTGTTGGGTTTTCCGACCATGTTTTGTGTTTTGTTTGTTTTATGCAGGGGTCTACAAACCGTTCTTCTCGGCGGAACTCCAAACAGCCCGCCGAGCGGCAGTCGCGCTGTGCTGATATCTATGGGGAGGCAGAGGATGATGAGGTAAGTATCGAGCAAGCAGTGTGGGTGCATTTCCCTTTTTTGCATACACACACAAGTAATTTTTTCCATGCATCCTTTTAGGTTGCTGTCTGATTCCGCATTGTGAAATGGTGGAAATGGAAGGCGACCTCGTAGGTGGGAGTTGTATATGGAGCTGGCACATCATGTGCAGCAGGTGTTGAGGTAACATGAAATGGTATTAGGCATTTTTATTTTCTTTTTTTCTACACAAAGTAACCTGGGATATGATTTTTTTTACCCAGTTGCACAAGAACCAGCTAGGTGTTGGCATCATGAACTTTATAGTTGCACAAGAATCAATTAAGAGTTGGTATCCTTAACTTTTCAAATATTTGCACAACAATAGCATACGAGTTGGCATCCTCAACTTCCATAGTTGCACCAGAACCATTTGGGAGTTGGCAGTCTCAGCTTTTTAAGTAGTCCCACAACAATATCATATGAATTGGCATCCTCAACTTTCACAGTTACACCAGAACCAATTGGGAGTTGGCGGTCTCATCATTTTAAATAGTCCCACAACAATATCACATGAGTTATCCTCAACTATTTTAGTTGCATAAGAACAAATCAGGAATTGACATCCCCAATTTTTTTAAATAGTTGCACAACAATACCACCTGAGTTGGCATCTTCAACTTTTATATGAGTTGAAGATGCCAACTACTGAAATTCAATCCCCACAAGTAGATGGATCTGGGGGTGTTGTCAGATGCACTTGTGTTGGTTAAGTTGCGCAGATACGCCCCAGCTCTGGTTCATTTTCTCTAAGGCTTCATTTTTGCATCATATGCAGGTTTTATAGGTTATGGGGGTGGAGGAGCTGTTGTAGCTTTGTGCACACAATTCTCAGCTACGAAGTCACATATACAATTGTGTGGAAAGATCAAAGGAAAAAACGCCTGCAAACCATATTCAGTAGTTGGCCAGTTTGTACTAAATAGTTGCACACATACAAAACAGGGATTGGTTCAGTGTTTTTCTCACAAATTGTGTTTTAATCTTGTCCAGGTTTATTTTGGTCAAGGAGTTGATGTAGATTCTGCACATAATTTGATGCAATACTTCTTATACGGTGCTATTGGAAGTACAAAGAAGATTTAGATGATATTGTCTTTAGTTGCACACATCCAGGCAAAAGTTGGCTTGGATTCATGTTTAGTTGCATAAATATATGTTTTTTTCATAGGAACTACATCATGTCTATTTTTGCATCTGCAACTACTCCCTTTTGTTTATTTTCACGCATCCAAGCAATAGTTGGCTTAGATCCATGTTTAGTTGCACAGGAAAGTGTTTTATTATACAGAGATCGGATTCAATTGTATTTTGTTGCTTCATGTTCCTTCTTCCTCCTACTATGAAGAAGATTTGTGCTAGATCCAGAGGGAAAGTGAAAAGGCCAGAGGGAAGTTACCTAATGGTGCTGCCTTGTATGGCTCTGAACTCCCTCTTCTTAGAACTGAAGCTTTTTCACCTAGTTGTGCTCTGCCATGGCAGCTCTATAGGGTTTGGATCCAGGCCTGGGATCCCCTTCTTTCGTGGAGAAGAAGGGTGACCCAAGGAGGGAGGAAGTGTGGGTGAGGTGTGCGTGGGAGGTGTGGGGAGGTTGTGGTTGGGAGCCTGATAGCGATGGGGAAGATTTTCTATTGGTTGAGAGTGTGGGACACGGGCCGGAAGGAACTTTTCTTCTTGGGGTCAAGGGGGGACAGAAAGTTACCTTTTTGGCTAGCCGCTCCATCACGCTAGCGGGCAGTCGGCCGCCCACTAGACGCCTCCGGCATTAAATACGTTCACACTGCTCCTTTAGTTTAAGAAAGACAGATCCATCTGCATTTATTTCGGGTTTTTAAAAATTCAAAAAGCTATATCTTTCAAACCGCACGTCAGAATTCAAATCCGTTTTCACCATTGAAATCCTTGCGACGAGATCTTTGAAACTAGATCCCGCATGGGTATATTTTGGCGAATTTTTTTCGATGCCAACTTTGGAGCTATATAGTGCAACTCTATTACTGCATTGTGCAACTTTATTACTACATCGTGCAACTTTTTTACAAAACTAATGTTTGGAGCTGCGCCTTCGTATGAGGTTACAACCTAGCAACCACGACAACTTTGATGTGCGACTAGTCTATTGCCTCGACGAAAGTCGATGTGCAACCTCCTCTTGTAATGTAGTCTAGTCGCACACACATTGATGTTTAGTTGGCTTGTAATGTAGTCTAGTTGCACATACATTGATATTTAGTTGGCTTGTAATGTAGTCTAGTTGCACACACATTGATGTTTAGTTGGCAGGAAGACTAATTGCACACGCATATGCTTAGTTGGCTTGTAATTTAGTCTAGTTGCACACACACTGATGTTTAGTTGGCAGGACACTAGTTGCACACACATATGCTCAGTTGGCGTGGCAATCTAGTCTAGTTGCACACACATTGATGTTTAGTTGGCAGGACTTTTTTGGCACACACATATGCTCAGTTGGCGCGGCAATCTAGTCTAGTTGCACACACATTGATGTTTAGTTGGCAGGACTTTTTTGGCACACACATATGCTCAGTTGGCGCGGCAATCTAGTCTAGTTGCATAAACATTGATGTTTAGTTGACAGGAAGACTAGTTCGTCGAAACATCCCCATGCGGGATATAGTTTTGAAGAGCACGTCGCGAGGATTCCAGCGATGAAAACGGATCTTAATTCCGACGCGCGGTTTGGAAGATATAGCTTTTTGAAAATTTGAAAACCAAAACAAATGCATATGTGATCTGTTTTTTCCAACTGATTGTGACCGGTGTGAATGTATTAAATGCTAAAAGATACATGCGCTAGCGGACAAAAATTACACACATGCATGTCTATGCAGAGCAAACGCTAGCGGATACAAAATTTCTATTTTAGGCCGGCCGCTCGCGCATGCCAGCGAGCAGCCGGCCGCTACGTAGACTCATCCCATCATACACATTTCATTTATTTAGTGACTGCAGACTGGGAAAATGCACTTATATTGTAATCTTTGGCTTTTCTAAGACTAAACTTGAAGGCTGCTTCTGGGTAGTAATTTTACTTGGTAGATGCTCCAGGCCAAAAACACACACATTATGTACTAAATGTGGTCGCGTAAGCTCGTGCTTAGAAATCAAATCTTTTTGCTGCAAACATTTTACAATGGTACGAGCATAAATCTCTGGTGGACCAAGCCTTTTTTTGCTCCAAACATTTTACATACCAATGCTTGGTGGTAGCCATTGTCCAAAAATAAACGAATTGTTCAGACTTCAGGCTTATTAGGGGGTGTGTTCTTCTGATTTGCGATTCTGATAGGACTTCTGCTCGTACCATTGGTCGATTCTATCCAACGGAATTGATGATACAGAGCATTAAACACTTAGGAAAAGTACTTGGATGTGTGAAAAATTTGCTTTTACAAGAATTAATTCGTTTTGTCTCTAATTGATGATGACGACAAAAGCTATGTTCTGTCTTTGATTCATGCTGATGACATCTTCATTCATTTCATCCAGTGAGCAAACATGGCACCATCCATGAGTCTTGCAGTGAAAGGTCTGCTCCTCTTTGCATATGGCGGAGGGCTGTAGGCGCTAGGAGGCGGATCTGCTCTTCCCCATGTCCGAGTGCGTGCAGAACTCCATTGACAGGTTCGACTCCTTCTCTTCATCTCTTTTTGTGATCTGCTGCCTGCCAGTACAAATTCCACGTGTGGTTTCGACTGCTTGTCTCGCGGGATTCGCCGCCGCATTGTGGAGAATTCCGTGCGGGTTCTGAGCATGTGGTGCCAGTTCCAAAGCTCGGGTACCTCTCGGCGTGATTGTTTCTGCCTGGATTGGCATTTGCGACCAATAGGCTAGGTCTTTTTTATTGCTGAAATCCCAACATATGATGGATGTCTTTGATGAGAAATTACTGGCAGGTTTCTGTAGCTTATCTATTGAGTTAGATACACCTGCAACTGTTTATTGCTGTCAAATTAGGCTTTGGGGCATGCCTTCTGTTTGATAGTATATAGCTTACCTTATGACAGAATGCGAAACAGCTTTGCTAATGTGGTACAAGCTAGCCATCAGCATGTATCTCCACGTTTACAGAGGTTCAGTAATGTTCTCTAGTATTTTTTAGGATTTCTCTTGATAAGTACTTCTTTCTCCATAATTCCATGCGCTTGTTGCATATGCTGCAATTACTGTGTATCACACTGATCTAAAGAAATTAATAATAAACTAATAGTTACAGTTTTCTAGTTTTTCTAAAAAAACATGATATTTTAAGTATGGCCTCTTAAAATATAATATCTGAATTTCCATTGATGGCCTGTTCCAGTTAGCATGAGAGCAGCTGGTAATCCTACACTTAGCATGGATGGTCTGTTCCACTTAGCTTGTGCATCAGTACCCAGTATATAGTCTCTGCTTTTGTTTGTACATAGCTCACTACTTAGTTCTCCTCGGCTTGAACAAGCACAAGATTCATCAGCAGCACTGAACAAAATTCAGCTTAAACTAGCACAGTAGTCAGTACATAGTATCTGCAGTATCTACATTTTGTCAGTATTGATAAATTTTGTTTATTGTGCTAAACTTGCACAGTACAGTCTCTGCCTTTTGTTTATACCATTAGATTTTGTTTATAAGTCCAGTTTGTACTGATAAACTTGCACATTCTCTGCCTTTTGCTTATACCGTTAAATTTTATAAATCCATTTTATAGTGCTTACCTCTTTGTCACATTGGGTTTGGCAGCAGTTGCTAATCAGTTTACAACATGGATGATGACTGTTGCAAACATCAACTGCAGCTAACAAAGGACTGGGGGGAAGCACTCATCTCCGTGCTCAAGCGTGTGCATGCTCAAGTGTATGAGGGGACTGTGTGTTCTGGAAGATGGAAGAGGAAGAAAACTTAGTTTTGTTGAACTAATTTTTTTGTATTCTGTTTTGTTGTACGTATCATTTGATAGTTTTGTATAGGAACAAGTGATACTATTTTGTAGGGCTTTATGGCCTGTGATGTAAACATATTTAGTGCTGAAATATGAAATTATTTGCAAAATTTGTTGAAACGGAGGATCATATGTATGAATATGTGAATGGCCTGAAAAGAGTATTGGACCAACTCCAGGATTGAATTATTATTTGAATGTATAAAAAGGCTGAATATAAACCAGAAATGAGCTGCACAAAATTGTACATATATTCTTAGAAGGACGCGTCTAGTGGGCAGCCGGCCGCCCTGGGATCGCTACCCAGCGGCCACCCGAAAAAGGAAACCACCTGGTCCCCCCTCGAGCGAAAGAGGAAACAGTCCCCCGCTCGCCCACGTGGTCCACCTGGTCCCCGCCCGTCGGAGCGAAAAAGGCAACTGCCCCGCCCGCCAGCTGGCCGCGGGATCACGTGCACCCTCCTCACCAAACCATGCCCCGTGGGATCACGTGCACCCTCCTCGCCAAACTGCGCCCTGGCTATCTTCTTCTTCCTCACGAAAGAAGGAGGATCTGCCCAGGTTGCAGAATCCACGCCATCGCTCGCCCCCACGCCTCAGCCCCACCGACGCTGCCTTCTTCTTCTTCTGCACGCCAGAAACAGATCCAAACGCAATTGCCCCCAGCCCTTCTTCCTCCTCCTACACAGCCGCCATGGGAGCCCCAAAGTAGAAGGAGCTGCTTCAAGATCTAAAGGGCGGGGTGGTCAGAGCCATACCAGGCAGTAAGATCGAGCAGGTAAGCCCCCTCTCCACTTCACTTCCCCCTTCTCCATGGATCCATGAAGAATCTGCTTCAAAAAAGAGGTGAATCTGGCACATCACACCAGATGTTAAACATGCTGGATGTGTTAAACATGCTGGATGTGTTAAACATGCCAAAAACTACCACCTGGATGTGTTAAAACAAGCCAACTAAAAACGAGTTCTCTGGCCAATTAAAACATGATTAAAGCCAACTTCTAGTTATTGTTTGCAAAATGAACAAAAAATTGACTGCCCAATGCTTTGTTGAACATGTGCAACGAAAAATTCATAAATGTGCAACTGAACATGCATCCCAGCCAACTGAACATGTATCCTGGCCAACTAAACATATATTTGGCAATACATGTTTCTGAGTGAACACTTTGGAAAAAATGTAGTATATGTGGAAATAAAAAACACGTTTTCTAGCCAACTAAACATGCATGTTGGCCAAAAACTGATGACCAACTAAGACATATATTCTAGGCAACTAAGACATCTATTCTAGCCAACTGAATGCATTAACTATCCAACTGAACATGCATGCTGGCCACAAACTGAAAAAATGCAACCTGGCCAGCTGAGACATCTATTCTAGCCAACTAAAAGCATTGAATGTCCAACTGAATATGTATGCTGGCCAAGTGGAAATCCTGGAAATTGAGACGTCTATTCTAGCGAAAACCAGAAATCTGTAGTGCAACAGGAAAAACATAGGAACTTTTGTCCATGGCTAATGAAGCCACAAACCATATTAACATATTCACACACGTAATCTTTTCCCACGCATATATTCTGGTCCCACACCTATTGCAAACCATATTAATATGTTCAAATATACCAGATCTAGAACCATATTAACTATAATATGTCCTCCAATTCTTCTTTCTTCTTTCACCTGGATTTTCCTTCTCAAATGTAGCATCCAATTATGTGCAGAAAAATCTGAAAAGAGCTCCTTGCGAAACGGAAACCTACAGATCATTGCAACAAAACAAAAAGGGAAAAGGTAAGAAAAACTCTGTAGCAAAAAGAAGTCATGCTCTTGCCAGTTATTTACTGCAAACTGTGCAACTAATATAACAACTCTGTGCAAACAAAAAAAATTCATAATTGTTATAATAAAAGATTATGCTATGGTCATGTTGCTTTTAGGTTGTTTGAAACACAGTTTTTCTGTGGTTACCAACTGATGACATCAATTTCTTGTTTTTTATATGTGCAGGGAGTGTGTGGCAGCATCCAAAAACAAAGGGAAAAAAATGCTTGATCTCAATGAGTTGCCTCCAGATCTGAATGAGCTTCCTCATGATATGGATCAGCAGCAACCCAGCATACAACAAGGAAACTGGACAGAAAATGGTCGATCTGTTTACTACACGCAGGCAAGTCGTGATGGTAACCCTACGGGCCATGACAATGTGGCGGGCCAGTCATCAGCCCGTGGTGCCCCTGTAGTGGTGTCTTTGCAGTCAGAGAGCCATACTCTTGATGACACAGGAACCGAGGCAAATGTTCCTGGTGCAACCAGGACTGAGCTAGGAGCTCGGGCTGTTGACGGAGCTGTGCAAGTAGAAGAAGGAGAGGATGAGGCTAGTTCTCAACCTATGGAACCCTATGTTGGCATGAGGTTTGACAGCCTTCAAATTGCTAAGGATCACTACAACAGTTACGCACTACGGATGGGTTTCTCTATCAAGATGAACACCTCTAGACGGACACACTGCACCAATGAATTGATAAAACAACAGTTTTGCTGCAACAAGTTCAAGAAGCCCAAAGCTGGTGATGGAGGAGCTGAGGCTCCTCCTTACCTGGACCCTATTCCAGATCCAACATCTGTTAACAGTGATGAGGAGATGGAAGAAGAACCTCCAATATTTGCTGAAGAGGAGGCTGGTACTAGTAAGAAGAAGAAGAAGCGCAAACGCGAGACAATAAAGCAGACTGAATGCAAGGCGAAAATGTTGGTGAAGCTGATAGATGGGCGATGGGAGGTGACGCACTTTGTTCGTGACCACAATCATCCGCTCGTGAAGAAACCTTCATTGTCCAAATACTTGAGATCCCACCAAGGCATCTCACCTGATGAAAAGGAGTTTCTGCGCATCTTGTATAACTGCAACTTGACTACAGGTGTGGTGTTTTTCTATATCCCTTGAAGAATTAAGTTTCCCTCTAGGCAGTCCAGTGTGCAACTGTTATGGTACTACTGTGCAACTAAAATGGATTAACTATGCAACTGCTGTCCAACTTCCCATGCTTTTTATATTTCACTTTTGGTGCTTCTTGTGCAACTAGATTGTCTTTACTGTGCAAATACACAATGTCATGTATGCAAAAACTGCAAAGTGTTTTTAAAAAGGTGCAGCTAGGTGTCCATTTCCTGTGATTATCTTCTGTGCCAACACGTGTCCTATTACTGTGCAGCTGGATGTGCGCATTTGTGCAACTAAAAAAAGGATATACTATTTGTTTTTGTATTATGCAGGACGAATGATGCATGTAATGGCAGAGTTCTATGGATCTGAGATGATGGTGCCGTTCGGACCAAAGGCAATAACAAATCTTTGTACAAGTTTCCGTAGAGATGACACAAAGGAGGGTGATCTGATTGAGACAATTGCGCACTTCAAGGATATACAAAAAACCGATCCAGACTTCTTTTATAAGGTGAAATATGATGAAGAGGACAGAGTTGTCAACATATTTTGGGTAGACGGCTTAGCTCGAAAAGCTTATGCGGAGACGTACCACGATTGCATATCGTTTGACACCACCTACATGACCAACTTGTACAATATGCCGTTCGCGCCCTTCATAGGAATAAACCGACATGGCCAATCTTTCATGCTGGGTTGCGCGTTTGTGAGGCAGGAGTTGGCATCGAGCTTTGATTGGGTCTTTGGAGCATTCCTAGAGGCTATGGATGGCAAACCTCCTGACAACTTCATCACCGATCAGGATGGTGCGATGAGGCAGTCAATACAGAGCATCTTTCCAACCACCGTGCACCGTTGTTGTCGATGGCACATCATGAAAAAGGCTCAGGAAAAGGTTGGTTGGTTGCTGTGCCGGAATCCAGGACTCTCTGATGATTTCAACAAGTGTGTTGACTTCAACTTCACTATAGACGAGTTTGAGCAGAATTGGGCTGGGTTAATGATGAAGTATGAGGCTATGGCACACACGCACTTTGAGAAGTTGTACGAATACAGGTCAACTTGGGTGCCGTGCTACTTCAAACACAGGTTCTTTCCCTTCCTCCAGTCTACACAGCGTAGTGAGGGGTTCAACACCGTCCTCAAAAGATATCTGAACCCACACAACTCAATGCTGAACTTCGTCAAGCAATATGAAAAAATACAGAACCACATCCTTGCCAAGGAAGGCTGCAATGATTACAGGACACAACACCTTGAGATTGAGTTGTGGTCCAACTTCCCAATAGAGAAGCAAGCTTACAAAACCTATACTAGAGACCTTTACCGCAAGTTTAGAGAAGAGTTTGAGCTGATTGGACGTTATAATGCATTCCAAGTTGGTGCTGATGCGTTTGAGCTCAGACCGAACCAGGAATTTGTTGCGAAATATGGTTCTCGAAACTACTTGGTGCAGTCAAGGGTGGAGGAGGGTTCCTATTTGTGTGAGTGTTGTAAAATGGACAAGACGGCATCCTCTGTTGCCACATCCTCAAGGTGTTCACCCATGTTGGCGTTGATGTCATACCGGAAAGGTACCTGCTAAGACGGTGGACACCTACTGCTGTACCTAGTGCGCCAGGGACTGGTTATGAGCAACCGGATGAAATGCCTCCTCAATCAAAGAAGAAGATAAGGGAGAGGAACATGATATACGATTTTCGGAAACTAGCAAAGTTTGCGAGTGGTTCTGATCCAGCACAAGCTATTGTATACAAGCATATGCGTGCAGCACGTACCGAGATCGGCCACCTGAACAAGTCCAAGAAAAAGAAAAAACTGACTGCTGCAATGGGGCCATCAGATGATGGCAACCCTCGAGGACCTCCTCCACCTCCAGGCAGCAATCAGGGGGCTCATCATCCAGGTAATTACCTGCCCCAACTCCTGATCTAACTAGGTGTAACTTCAGTTGCACACATCATTGTGCCCAGTGCACACACCATGGTAGCCACTTGGACAGAACATACTGCCTAGTTGCGCACGCTGTGTTAGTTCAAGCATCAAGATAACATAGCTAACTTATTTTTCCAGTTATGCATATATGTGATGTCAACCCTCAAGGACCTCCTCCCCCTCCTGGCTGTACATGGCATCCTCCGCCACCTCCTCCCCTGCATGCTCCTCCCAATGGCCCTACAGGCAGCACTCAGGGGGCTCGTCGTCTAGGTAATTACCTGCCCCCAACTCCCCATCAAACTAGGTCTGTAACTCCAATTGCACACATCATGGTGCTCAGTTGCACCGAACAGGCTACCTAGTTGCGCATGCTGTGTTAGTTCGAGCATCAAAAAGATAAACACAACTGACTTGTTTGTCCTGTTCTGCCTATAGGTGATGCCAACCCTCAAAGACCTCCTCCCCCGCCAGGCCCAACTAGCAGTGCCCTTTGTGCTACTCCCAATGGACCTACAGACAGGACTCAGGGGGCTCATAACCCAGGTTAGTACCTTCACCGACTCCAAAACAAAAACTAGGGTGAGGGACTTTAGTTGCACATATCATAGTGCCCAGTTGAACAGAGACATGCTGCCTAGTTGCGTGCGTTGTGTTAGTTTGAGGATCAAGCTAAAAATCTAACTTGTTTTTCATGTTTTGCCCATAGGCGACTACAATCCAAGTACCATGACAGGCCGTGCTACTGTAGGTGTTTTTTCAACTTAACTTGCACACAGCAACCAGTTAGTTGCACAAAATGTACTGTGTGGTTGCACAGAACATCAGTGCTGGTTGCACAATAACAAAAATACTAAACTTTTTATATGATTATTACACAGGTGATCGTGACGGTCCTACTACCCCGTTGGAGGCTGCATCCCTTGCACAAGCTTCTGATGATTTTGTGCCCAGGGATCCTCCAAGGTCTACTACAAAGGGTAGGGCAAAGAGTCGACGGTACAAATCGGCGCTGGAGCTACACCCAAAGAAGAAAAACAAATGCAGCCAGTGCCAATCTACAGAGCACACTGCTGGTGTGTGTCCACAGAGGCTCCTGTGATTCTGTTTCCTCATTTGTAACTTTGGAACAAAAAAGGAAAATAATGATGTCTTTTTTAGCAATGTTGGGACCAAGTGGACACATTCAACATCTATGATTCCTCTTTATCTAATTTATGCTGCTTGAATTAGTTCATGCACTGTGTAAAAAAAAGTTGCTATTTGTGCCTTTGTTGGCAACTGGTTAAATATTTAGTTGTTGAACAATTGTATATCCAGTGCTCCTAATGTATCAACAAAAGTGATGATATTGAGTTGCAAACGCAATTACTAGCAGTGTGCAACTACAAAATCTACTTAATAAAATTGTACAAACCAGCAACTTCCTCCATGGAGCAGAAAAAAAAATAGTACTGACCTACTCCTTGTCGTATCTCAGCAACTTCCTCCATGGGGCGGTGTTGTGCACGCTGGTGACCCAATCATACGTCAGCTTCTTCCTAATGTTGAGTACTTCCTTGGGGTCGTAGTTGGGCAGTTGGCTACCATTCCACTCCGTGGCGTTAAGCAGTGCGAACAACCCACACTCATTACTTCAAAAAATGGGCAAAAAAAATTGTCACATAAAATTAAAACCAAATAATTGGGTCAACTACTTATGTCCTACTGTGCAACTACTTGTGTTCTACTGCAACTCATTATGTGCCATTGTGCAACTACTTATGAGCCACTCTGCAACTAGCTAGATAATCCATTAGAAACTCATAAAAATGATAAAACAGATTGAAGACTAGTACTGTGTCTGAAAAATACTAAAGATTGCACATGTAGAAAAATTTTAAAACTACAAAATGATTGTATTTGATTGAGAAGGAATGAAATGCTTATTGTCTTACTTGCCAAGCTGCTTTGGTACGTCAATGTCAATAATCTAGAAGTGCTCGATGCTGAACTTTGGGTAATGCTTCCTCCATAGCTGGCGTACTGCCCCCGCAATGGTAGAGGTGTTGTTCATCAGCTCAATGTTGTCCAGCGTCCTGCTTGAATCAAGAACTTTGAAGCGTCTGTCCCTCAAGTTGACACTAAAGACCCAATAATGCCTCCCTCCGTCCTTATCGGTTACATCTGCGCACTCGAGCACTGGCAGCATGACCTGCAAGCGTGAACGATTTTAGACACAAATACAAGATGTAGCTAAGAAAAACAGTAAAAGACTTGGTCAAGTTAAAAACGGGTTGCAACAAGTATCTGCCAACTAACAGATGTGTCATGTGCAACTGGACATGCTGTGGGTGCCAACTAAAAAAAGATTGATGATGTGGGCACAACACTCACCAAGTCTTTCTTGTCGAGACGGTTCTTGTAATCAAACTTCTTGTTCATCTCATTCACATTGTGGATCCCTTGCTGTAATTTTATCTGCAGAGATTATAAAACATGGCTCAAAACTCCTTAGTAGGTGAAAGGCCTCCCTCAAATGGTCAACGAAAAAGTGCTACAGAACAAAGATGAGGGTAAAAAGAAGGTTTTGGAAAAACTTACAGAAAACCTCAGTGGCATAACAACCTTCTTTGACCCTTCTGGTAAGTTATCCATTATGTGTAAGATTCCAGTCTCAATAACAATTTTTGACAACCATTGAACCGGCTTCATCGAATCAACTAACTCCTTTAAAGAAATATAGAAAGCACCATACCTGATTATCTCAGGGCTGATTTTTTTGAAAGCAATAAAAAGACAAGTTAGCTCGAAGGGTCACAGCAAAAAAAATGTGCATGAAAATGAAAAAAGAACAGTGTGCAACTAAAAGCCCTGTTCTGTGCAACATACTATGCTTTCTGTGCAACTAAGTGGCTAGTACTATGCAACTGAAAAAGATATGTATGTAGGCTGTGGGGAGTTAGTTTACCTGGTAGCTCCATCATCTGCTCCTTTGTGATGCCTGACCCAATACAAGAGGGCAGCGTAAAGCTTGTTCACTACCTCATTGGTGCTGAAAGTCTTGTTTTTGTTGTAGTCGATGAATGGAGACCTTTGAGATGCTGCGGGCCTTCTTACCCTCCTCTGTCTTCGTGCAAGAGGTGGCCCCGAAGAACTGCTCGTGCCAAGTTCTGGTTCTGCGCATATCGGGGTGTGGCAATTCTCTGGTGAACCAACATATAGTTCTTGAGCTATTGCCTTGCCAGCATCAGCAGCATCACATCCTTCATTCACAGCTGCTGGGTCTAACTCACACTCATCGATGCTGATCACACCGGCTTCCGCTATTTCTGCTGCTGGAGCAGGTGCTGAAGCATCACCATCTATGCCGAGGTCAAAAGATGGTGCATCGCAGAACCCGTCACCATGATAAGAGTTTGATCTTCGTAAGGGTTCAAGGACCAGGGCATCTCCTTGCGGCACAAACACGGGTGCATCATTCACTGACTTGGTTCGCAATAGTGTTGTAGTTGGCGGCCTTGGAGGCTTGCACCTACTTATAATGTCGAACACCTCCTCTTGTGTTAATGGTTGCTGAAAGACAGCTCTTGGGGACGGCACTTTGATAGTTGGATGACCTCCTTTTGTGTTTGGCATTGAAGCATCTCTATCAGTAGGCACCTTGGGACTTGCAGTTGCAGTGGTGCCTTCCTGGCCAGCTGTGGTGGTTTTGACTATGACCATGCTGCTAACTGACACATCAGTTGACACACTGGTATCTGTAGTTGGTATCTTTCCAGTCTGAGTTGGCAGCAACCTGGCAGAACTTGGCACCCCTGCATCAATGGCTGCGGCTCGCAGCTCTCTCTCGTCTCTGAACCCCAAATCTTTTGTGGCCTGTTCCCCCTTTGCGCCCCTGGCAAACTTGACAATCTTCTGCTTAGGTGGTTTTGGTGGGACTGTTGAAAGGGGAGTCTTCCCCTTGATCTGTTGAACTTCTTTGACATTGGTTGGCTCTCTGCTCACTACTGTTGGCATATCAGTTTGAAGCACAGATTCCTTGACCATATTTACTTCAGCATCTGCACTCACCATCTTCTCCTTGATTTGAGGCAACTGCAGATTCTTCTTAATTGAAACTGCTTTACGCTTCTGAACCACGTGAGGGTTTGCCGTGGATGCTGCCTTGCTCTTACTGGAGCTTAGGTCTGGGAGCTGCTTTAAATATTCCTTGTATTTTTCCTTTGAATGAACCCAGTCAAGACCCTTTCCTGCTTCCTCCATGTCAATTTGATTTTTTTCAGCATCAGTTGATAAGAACAGGCTGTTGTCAATGGCAAAGTTGATCTTCTCACACATATCTTTGCCGCTGAAATCTGGCACGGGAAAGGTGGTTGGCAAAGCTGGCTTCAAGTTGCAGAGCTTGAACATATCAATGCTGCCCTGAGACTCTGCTTCGTCATTTTTCTTTGACTTTGGAAAATCCTTGTCTTTCCAGCAAGTCTTGTCAATCAACATCTGTAGTGTGCTCCTGCTACTCAATGAATTGCTGCTGCTCGCAGGGTTGGCATGAGTGCTAGTCCTCCTGGATGTGTTGCCACCTGTACCACCAGAACCAGGGGCGTTGTCATCATCATCGTCATCGTTGTTGTCGCTGCCTCCATTGGATCCCCCTTTATCATCACCATAATCATCCTCGTCTTCTTCATCCTCGTATTCTTCCCTCTCACTGCCATCAGCTTCTGCGCCTTTGTCTTCTCCCCTCTCACTGCCATCAACTGCTGCCCCTTTGTCCCCGTCCCCCTCTCTGGCCTCACCTTCTTCTTCCTCCTCCTCTGCATCACTATCTTCTTCCTTGTCCTCCTCCTCTCCTTTGTCCTCTTCTTGTTTGTCCTCCTCCTCCTCCTCCTTCTCCTCCTCCTCCTCTTCCTCCTCATCCTCCTCCTCGTCTGCATCTTCTTCATTGTCATCCTCATCCTTGTCCTCCTCCTCTGATTCATCCGCATCTGTCTCCTCATCATCATCAGCATCTATCGCTGCTTCCATTTCCTCATCTTCTTATGAATCATCCTCAACAAATTCTTCTTCTTCTTGTATAGTTGACCGCCGTCTCTTTCTTTTTGGAGCACGACGTGATGCCCCAGTTTGCATTGATGGCTGCTGTACGTAAGGATCAATATCTGGTTCCTCGTCATCAATCTTGGCAACTTCTTCAATGAAGGTGCCAACCTGTTCAGTTACAGCCTTGCACAGCTCATTGACCACTTTCGCAATTTTTGCCTTTTTCTGCATCAACACAAAAAAGATTCAGTACTGATTCAGTTAGAAAAAATAATAAAAAGTAAAAATGTTTGTAACTGACCATGATGTGATAAGCAAAAACGACTAATACACACTTTCTGGCCAACTAAAAACATGATTCTAGCCAACTACAAAATGCACTGTGGCACAAAGTAAAAACCATGCATTTCTGCCAAAAGTTGATGACAATGGTTGTAAATGAACACTTTGACTATCCAAAAGAACATGTGCAACTACAAAAGCTTATATGTGCAACTGAACATACATCACAGCCAACTAAATTCTGTATTTTCGCAACTACAAAAGTTATACATGTCCAACTGAACATACATCCTAGCCAATAGAAAAAATATTAGTAAGTGATACAAGTTTCTGTATGCAGAACACTAACCTGCGGATTGTATGTTATTGGTAACTTGGATGCCACAAATGTTTCACCTTGCAAAATTCCACCAAACAGTGGTGTCTGCTCCGTGCCTCTATACCCCTCTTTAAGATGATGTGAAAAAAAAGTGAAACAGAAAATAACAAGGTTATCAAAATAGATTTGTGTGTTGAATGAAACCACACATTACAACCTGTGCAACTACAACAAGATACTGGAGTAGACAAATTCAACTATACATATATGCAACTGAACAAAGACACAAAAACTGTGCAACACACATGGCACCTAAAAAAAGTTCCTACCAACTGATGCAACACATCTGTGCAACAAGATTAGTAAAACTGTGCAACTTAAAAAAGATGGTGTGCCAATTTAAAATGAACATGTGTGCAGATTGCCAAACTTAAAGCTATAATCTGTGCAACTACATGCATTGTTGTGCCAGCTGATGACAATTTTCTGTGCAATTTCCAAAAAAGAGTGACCAGACATCAAAAGAATATAGAAGGAAGACACTGTTGAAAAAAAAAACAAAAAAGAACTCACTTGTAATTTGCCGAACACACCAGGAGAGATAGTATCCTTCTTGATCACCTTGGCAATTAGAGTACTATCCCATGCATTCGATCGTATCGCGCAGTTGCTTACTGTGATGTCATGTACGAGCGCATCAAGGTATAGTATCTGCACCAGACCCAAACAAAAGAAAAAGCCAAGTTTAGTTATTGTTATGAGAATTTCAGCAAACTATAACTGCACAGAAAGAACAGGAACAGATGGAAAAAAGTGGTCGTTTTCACTAACCATCAAGTGATACAAGCAGCAGCAGGCAGTTTGCTTCTCCTGGTCCATGTTCCGGAAAGCTTCGTTAATGTGTTCTGCTACAAAGAGGCAGATGTTTGTATTCTTTAGCATTTGATGATCTAGCACAAGTCCATAACACTTTGGGCTGAGCTTCAAGGCCGTGGTTGGTGCTAGAAAAGTGCTGAAGGCAACCGCAAGCCAGGCCATAAAGAATGTGTCATCCGTTCTTCCAGCCATATGCTCAATCATCTTGAGCAATGTAGTGATCTGGGGATGAGAATTTCCAGTTATGTTGAAAGCCTGTCTGAATCTCCTAGTGGCATCCTTGTCAACTAAATATCTGACTTTTGGACCCTTGTTTGGGAGATCAAATACCCTCTGAACACTGTCAGCATCGACACGGATCCTTCCCCTTCCTGGGAAAACCATTTCAGAGGTCTGTGGCTGGTAGGACTGCACCAGGAACTTAGTGAGGTCCGCTGGAAGTGTGTCTGATAAGTTCAATAGCCCCCCGACCGACCTCGAAACTAGCTCTGATTTCTGTAGTGGGGTTAGAGAGGCGTTGAAATTTGCAAAGCGCGCTGGTGATGCCCTTATCCCGCCTGCTTGTGATGGTCGCTCCACATCTTCCCCTGGAGGCACCTCAACTCCTTTACCGCTGCCCTGTTGATTAGAAAATGAAAGCATTACACAAACATTAAACACAAGAGAAAAAACAAGAATGAAAAAAAAACTAGCAATCATCATTTGAATCAGTATTAGAATGAGCTATATATTCATAAAATGGATCATGCCAACTAATATGATGTATTTGTGCAACTAATAAAGCTCATGAGGACAACTGCAAAGACTGCCAGTGTGCAACTGAATGTGCAACAATAAAACAGTAAATAAAAAAAGAACGAGACCTGGCAGCTACAAAAAGTTCTAGTGTATGTGCAACAATAAGAAATGATATTGCAACACAAGAAAAACAGTAACTAAAAAAAGGTTTACAAAGAACTATTCAAATAGCTCATAAACACACACAAAAAACCCACATACCTCAGCATCTGCTGCGGAAGATGCGACAGCTTCTCCAGCAACTGCTGCCTGCACAAAAAAATGACCACTGATGTCAACTATGAAAAGATGCCAACTAGTGAACTACAAGATGCCAACTAATGCCAACTAATGTCAACTGTATTTAAATCAAAATGACTAGAGATGTCAACTACAAAAGGTTGTTATTGACAGACTAAAAACAAAAATACTATTCGGAACTGCTGCATAATTTCATCACTATCTAAAAAAAGCGAGAAAAACACTTATATTTGAGATTTTACTTACCCTAGAAGATGACTCAGCTCCCTTGCCAAGTGCTGCACGTCTAGTCCGCTTTACAACACGGAACTGATCAGCATCTTAAGAAAAAAAATAAAAAACATGAGCATGGGAAAAAATAAAAAAATGTCATATGACCCAAACAAAACCAAAAAATGGACTTGTGTCATCAACATGCCACTTACCTCAACATCCTCTCCCTGCTCAACACTCTGTGCAGGTCGTGGCTGGCGATTAGCAGGACGCTTCGAGTTCCGGCGAAGAGGCTGACTTCCAGAATGCTGATTAAGCAACCGAAAGAAAACATGAAAAAAAGACATTAGCATACATGCATAAGTTGAAAAACAACTCAAAAACAGAAGAAAAAAAGTGAATAAAAATACATCTCCTTGATTGCCACCCGCATCTCCTCCTATTATAACCATTTTTGCCCTGCGGCAGGAAATACAGCAAAAAAACATAGTTAGAAGATGTGGACAACCAACTACTACAATGATGCAGCCAACTTGGGCAGTAAACCTTGTGCAAACAGGACATCAAATAAGCCAACTAACTTTTTCCTGCCTAATTATTACTTGCCAACTGTGACAAGTAATACCTAGACAGAAAAAAGTTAAGTAAAGGCAACAAGCTCAGTGAGATAACTTATTTTGAAAAAAGCGTCCCAAGTTGAACATGAAGGGAGACACATGAAAACAACCACATCCACAACAAAAGACTTGCACATTGAGAAAAATTAAAATGGAAAATTGGCAAGCATTGGTACTAATTTGCACAAATCAAGGGGTCCTAGTTGCACAAAGCAGGAGAATAACACATAAACCACCACATCCACCACAATGGTGGTGGATTTGGTAGATTATATTGGAAAACTGGCAAGCATTGGTGCTAAAATTGTACAAACAAGAGTCCCTAGTTGCACACAACAGAGGGGGAAACAGCCAACTAGTAAAAGTGTATAACATATGCAACTAAGTAAAACCAACTAAGTAGAGCAACTGGCACAAGTGTATAACATATGAATAGCCAACTTAGTAAAAGTGATGCAGCCAACCGAGCAGGCAACTTGTGCAACTGAACACAGTATAAACAACCACCTAGTACAAAAACAGTGAGCCAACTGACCAAAACAACTGCTGCAACTGCAGAGCATATGGACAGCCAAGTACTATATGGACGCAGCCAACTGAGGAGAATTTTGTGCAACTAACCACTTAAATCTCTGAACACCAACTACGAAATCAGCCAATGCATTGCACACAACATTGCGCACATCTAATACAAACTTACAGAATAACTAAGAATCATGAACAGATCTCAAATCTCTGCAAAATTGAATGGAACATGAAGTAAACAGCCAAATCGCCCTAAAATCGCGCAAACGGGGACTACACGTTGACCCTGTCCAGCCACCCCCATGCCGTGAACTACGCCTCCAACGATTCCCCCGCGAGGAGAACCACCCGCAAGCCGTCGCCAAACTGAGCACTCCGCCGCGATGCCCCGTTCGGTGGAGAGGATGGCGAGGAGGAAGACGAAGACGGAATGGGGAGAGAACTCGCTGTGGCGAGGGATTTCAGGCCACCTTGTAGATCCCGACCACGGTTGGGCGCGTGCTGCGAGATGGGAGAACGGAACTCAATGTGACCTCGCATTCCCCTCGCCCTAAAATCACCCTAAAATCGCGGGAAATCGAAGATAAGCGGGGGTAGTTCGCGCCATTCCCGAACCCTAGAGAGCATTCCCCTCGCATTTCGGCACCATCCGCGCTCCGCGAGATAGAGAAAGGGAGGAGAAGCATGTAGAAGTGGAGGGAGAGCATACCTCCGGCGGCGAGGAGCACCAGCGATTCCCCGGCGAGGAGAACCACCCGCAAGCCGCCGTCAAATCTGAGCACTCCGCCCGCCACACCCCGTTCGGTGGAGAGGATGGCGAGGAGGAAGATGATGAAGGAATGGGGAGAGAGAGCACACTGCGGCGAGGGATTTCAGGCGCAGATTTCGAAAACCGCCGCCCACGACCCCCACTACTCTCTCCTCTATCACTTACAGGTGGGCCTCCCACGTCCGGATGCGGACAAAACCGCCCACGACCGCGGTGCGCGACTAGGTGGCACCTGACGGATCTGGGAGCGATCGCTCGTGCGATCGAACGGCCACGGGCCGGCCGCCCATTTCGGTCAGTTAGTGGCCGGCCGCTTTTTAGATTTCAGGTTCTTAGAAAGGCCAAACGTGCATAAAAATTAATGGGTTGACCAGTTGGGCTTGGCCCATGTAGCTGACAAAAATTAACAAAAATAAATATACTAAATGGGCTGAATTGTTGGACTCGGCCCATGTAAAAGACAGAATCGGACCGGGCTGAATCTTGTGCCACATCAAGCTTGCCACGCTGGATGCCTATGTGGCATGGGGAGGTTGCTAGTGACCAAAAATTTGGTCGTGGAACCAACTACCTTTTACATATCACAAAGAAGGTCAAAAATTTCAGTTTACGACCGCCAACTTTTGATCTTCTGTTTTTGGTCACAAAAAGGTCGCAAATGAAAAACTATGACCTTTCAGCGCCCAATAGTGAGGGTCACAAGTTGATATATTTCTTGTAGTGCTTCCACTTCTTTTTTAATTTACTTACTAAACTTTCTATACTTACTACTTAAAAAGAACGTAAGGTTCCCATTTCACCTTTCTTCCCATCACCCCTTCGTCCAACCTTTCATATATATGATAATCAATCACCTTAATTTACTTACCTTCCACTTCTTTTTTAATTTACTTACCAAACTTTCTATATCTATATCTATATCTATACTACTTAAAAAGAATATAAGGTTCCCATTTCACCTTTCTTCCCATCACCCCTTCGTCCAACCTTCCATGTATATGATAATCAATCACCTTAATTTACTTACCTTCCACTTCTATTTTAATTTACTTACCAAACTTCTAATAAAAAATATAAGATAGTTCACGATCAAAATTTGATGAACATTTATTTACAAAATTGCATTATTATTGACAGGTAAATCACAAACTAACATACTAGAATATTTATATCCCGTTGCAACGCACGGCCAATGATTTAGTTGTTGTTTATAAACTATTATTGTAAGTTGTTTTTTATGACTATGTAGTGCTCAAGTCAACGAGTTGCAAATTTGGGTAATTTTACCTGCGGGTACCCATTTATCCTAATGGGTGATGTGTATGGAAAAACATTGTACCCATCGACGGGTATGGATAGATTTGAGGCAATGGTAAGGATATGCGGTGGCTCCACCCATATCCAAACCCGACGGGTGCCATACCACCCATTAACAGTCGCGCAAGAGGCGGTCGATGGGCGTGTCCACATCATTCTTGATTTTACTGTCTGGTATAGAAACTTGTTTTTTAGGTAAGAAACCTCCCCAGATAACGCCTCACTGCAATCGAGCCGCACACGCACGCGCCGCCGCCGTCATCTCCCTTCACAGGCACGTCTCTGTCTTCACTCGATTTCCTTGATCCCCTTTTCGCATGTTGCCTCCTCCCATTCCTTCCCCCCTTACTCGCACGCAGGTGGCCGCAGGAGAGGCGTGGCAGAGGAGGCTCATTCAGGGGGTGGTGGTGGTGGGAGTGGGGAGTAAGAAAGAGCACGGAGGCGACGGCGGCAGCGGCGGCGGCTAGGAAGAGCGTGTGTGTGACCGACGCAGGAGGCTTCATCGCCTCATGGCTCATCAAGCTCCTCCTCTCCAAGGGCCTCTAAATGGTCCGCGACACCGTGCGAGATCCCGGTAAGGACCCTCCTCACTTTGATCTGTCCATCCCAGCCCCCGAAGATCCAACCTCAGCTCATCCTCGCACTGCTCCCGCCCCACGATGATGTCTGCGTCAAACTGAAAGCCCACGGAGGACGGGGACGAGGTCGGGGTGGAGATGTGGATCATTTTCTTTAGATCCCCAACTAAAGAGTTTGAAGTTGTTTCTGCAGAGAACCTAGGTAAACAGTTGATTCTGGTTGATTTCTTTTGAGTTCAATGTCAGGATCTCTGGTGGATGCACAAAAATGTTGCTCTCCCAGCTCAGCATGCATTTTTAGTTTGCATTTTGTATATCAATCTCAAAAGGATTTGCACTATGAACAAATTGTTTTCCTGTCTGAAACATGCACAAAATCGGAATAGAGGAAGGAAAATCAGTGGTTAGACTATGTGGGTTGTGTCTATTGGGAAATGGAGGTCGAAAATAAACTAATGCACATACTTATGTAAGTAGATGGATATTAATTGGAGACCAACAACCTAAAAAGGGAGGGAAAAACCATTATACTAAATCTATATCTATTGTACGTGTTTTTCACGTACTTTTGATCAGATTGTTACATTAGATATGCCTTGCATCTTGAATGTCATCTCGCTTCCATAATTGATAAAAGACAGTGCAGATAATGCCCTTGTTATTACCTTTTCACTTTTACTTGATACTTTCTTAAGTATAATTGCAACCCAGTTCTTCAAACATAAAGTCTAAATCAGGTGTCACGTTATAGTTATCTTTATATACTCCAATTGCCGATCTGTTTATTGCATTGCCTTCAAAAGATTCACTAGGGATCGTGCGCTTTGTTTGATTTTCACTGCAGATGTCAATGAATGTGCGCAGAGTCCAGGCTCCTGCCATGGCTCTGCAACTTGCCACAACACAGTTGGAGGGTTCCATTGTTCATGCCCTTTTGTCACCAGTTTTGCTAAGGAAACAAACTCATGCGCCAATCGGTTTATAAGTCAGGTAAACCATGAGAAGTTAGCACCTTGCTTTATTATTCTTACAATCAACAATGCCTGCTTTAGATTCTGAAAAATGATCTTTGTTGTTTAGTCTGGTAAATATTTTGCGTTTTGGCGAGAGCAGCAGAGTTGTTTTTCTCTCCATTAGCTGGCACTAATGCCTAAGAGGCATGTCACTGTTATGCTCTGTCACAGCCAAAATTTGGTTTGTGCCTAAACATTGTCTGAGGCCACATTGTTGGTCCTATGGTTTTAGAAATGAAAAGTTGCAAGTGCAACTATCACCGGCAATCCACCAACAATAAAAAATTAGTTACGTACAAAAAGGAAAAATAATTATACATCTAACTATTATGTATGGATATACTTTTTCAGGAGTTGAGCAAGGCACAATCTGTGGCACGACCGCATTCTCCTACTCATTTGTCTCAAAGCAAAAGAAGCTCGCTGCCTTTGCCTGGAGAGAGCAGAAGTTTCTTTTATCTAATCCAAGATGATCTATTCATGATTAAAACAGCGAGGAAATCAGAAGTCGAGGTAATTTTCTTATTGATGCCACTGTGATGAGCTCTACTCTCTACTGTCGGCATAAAGTAGGACAACATTTTATTTGGAGGTTATATCACTTGTGAAATAATTTGTAGTGTTGTTTGGATTGCATCCTGTAAATGCCATTAAATATTCTTTCCCATCATGTTGGCCTATTTGAACTAATATTCTTGAGTCTCATCAACTCTGAATATGGTGTATGGTGTACTCACATCCCTGCCATTTGGGAACTAAATGAAATAGTTATTAGTCTTGGACTCTTGGTAGTGCTTAGGGCCTGAAATCAGATAAATTATATGGACCGAAGCGAACACAATGTATCTTAATGCAATTGTTCCTTTTACAGGCCAGTAAACAAAATCAAGATTAGAACGCAACGAATGGATCGGTTTATGGTTACAAGTGACAAAATTACCTACTATAATTCTTGCAATCACGGTGTTGCTACTCATTGTCATAGGACGCAGTAGAATCAAACACTCCTTCTGGTTTCCTCATTTAGTTTAGAAAGTACTCCCTCTGTAAACTTGTACACCTAAAACGTCTTATAAGAGTTTGCAGAGGGAGTAGTATTTATCTAAAGTTTATTTTTCCATTGAAATGTGCAATTTTACACATTCCAGTGCAAGGGCTGGATGTCCTTATAAAGCTTTTTAATGGGTTGAGGTAAGTGCGTGATGGATGAAATTGCTCAGTACCATCTAATCTGGCAATCTGGATTATGATCGGTTCAACTATTTTGTGGTTCCACTTCTACTAATTGAAGCCGGCGAGTTGGTGTATGCTTGAAGTGAGTCTGGTTCTTGCTTCAATTCCCCCTGTTTCACCTCCAGATCTACTCATCGGGAGATGGATTCCTTGCATTGAGAGGCTGGTAGGCGTGCTCGTTTAGCACATGATTTTTTTTCTTACTTTTGATTCTTATAAGCCTTTTGGACTTAGGTGATCATTGGTACACGATGCAGATCCATACCTATGCTGGACGTGGACGAAGTACACACATGTACACGCAGCTTTTTTTTGATCCTTTGCATATCAAAGTATGAGTAGATATATCACAGTCCTCTGTAAATACCTACAGTTCTTTGCTTTGTGTGAAATTGACCTTTGGTAATTTGTGTTCACTTTTTACTTGTATGTGTGCGAATTTATAACCTGGATATTTTTCCTACTAGGCTTCATTCAGACGATGGACTGTCTTGCTCTACTTCAAAATCGAAACAGGTGAGTCGTGTCCTTTTTAGGATTGAACCAACTGAAGTGAAACCAAGATACAGTTTCTGCAGCACTTATGAGCAAATTGTACAGGGGAAAGACAGGCGGCTGCTGTAGAACAAGGGAAGGAGTAGCAGCTATCTGCTGTTTCAGTTGTTTATGTGCGCCGAAGATTGTTCGCACCCGTACCCTGAAGAAAGAAGGCAAAATAATCCATAACTATTTCTTGATAATAAAGTTCATAGACATAGATATATAGCTCATTGGCTCCATCACGTTAGTTTGCTAAATAAGTTATATGGATCCTTGCAGACACAAGATAGATTCTAGATATACCTGGGATATGTTCATCCGGGTTCAGTTAATAAGTGCATTAGTCAACATTGTGGTGCAATGACAGAATCTGTTGTCCACAACTTCACCTGCCATATCCTTAAGGGTCTTGATTTCCTATAGAGCCAAAAAAGTATGCATAGGTAATGTTTCTTTTTCGTTGTTCGTTTTTTATCTGATAATGATTTTCCGTTCACTGCTTCCTTACTTTCTGAACCTAACCTTTTTGTTTTGTTTTTTGCGTTATCTCTTATTTTTTTTCTTATACAAATTCTCAGATTGCTTTGTTCTATTTAGACCATACAAATGGTTAAGAACTCATTATCTCTTATTTTTCTCTTATACAAATTGTCTGATTTCTTTGTCCTATTTAGACCATTCAAATGGTTAAGAACTCATTAAGTACTTTCCTTTTGTATGATGTAGATGCCAATAATTCGCTCTTCAGTTTTGTAGCGAAAATAGTACCCGAAGTTTATAGATCTTTATTCCTTCTTGTCGATGAGACGAGGACTGATTTCTACACATATATTTACTGCAGATCTGGAAATAGGTTTAAAGGAAAGATTTAGAAGGTGAAGGAGCTGATAAAGAGCATGCTAAATTCTCACTGTATTAATCATTTTTGGTGTACAATGCAATTCATGTATAGGTTTGGTGCTTTGTGCTGACAAGAATTCTCTGATTGGCATCATTTGCAGTAACTGTGGTGATCCAGGACGCTTTCAAGATTACAAGTTCAGTAGTGGCAAAGGAAAGATTTTTCATTCTGAAGAGTTTCCTAACTGTTGACTTTAAGCCTTCATAGTTACATCGTGGGATTATGAATAAGATGGTGCTAATTATATTTTGAGTGAATTTCTGCTGTGTATTATTCAGACTAGCCCTTGAACTAAATAAAGAGAAGTCAAAGATAGCATGCAGTTGCAGGAGTTGGAATTTTGTTTCTGCTGCTCCTGTCTGTCTTTGAGAAGCACCGATGCACCACCAATATAATAAGTTGTTAAACGATTCAAGAGGACTATGAACCATGGATAAATGCAACAGCAAGGTTAGTATGCATAGGCATGCAGAGGAGGCGCGCCCTGGGCGCGCCCCTGCCCCTAGTACAACACAATAAGAGTGGCACAAAGGGCGAACGCTGGCGAGAGCCACGTCCTCGTTTTTACTGTGTCGAGGTAAAAAAAATAAACCATTGGAAGTGGTAAAGCACATTGATCCCCACATCCCACCTCCCTTTCCTCCCCAAGCACACGACCTTTCCTCTGGTCGCTGTCACTCGCCTCTCTCTCCAGCGCTCTCTCTCTCTCTCTCTCTCTCATCCTCTCCACCTCTTGGCCGCCAGCCGATTCCGGCCGTTACCGGCTGTCTCCGGCCCCGCCTAGCACTCCCTCGTGTTCTCCTCCATCGCTAATGTAGTAGCGCACTATGCTGTCTTGGACGCCGGCGCGGCCCCTCGACGGCAGTGATCTTCCCACCGCTGGGCTCCACAGCCTGCTCACCCTGCCCTACCCCAGGCTACGCTATAAGAAATATGTCAACTAGTGACCTTCTGTTAGTGACCCTGGAAGAAATGGTCATAGATCAATGACCATTTCAGACCAATTGGTCAAAAGCTGTTCAGGGGGCTCCAAACCCTAAACCATTGTGACCATTTTGGCCAGAAAGGTCGTAATTTCCTGACATGAAATGGTCATAAAGCAAACATCGCTAGTCTGCTGCCTTATTTCTAGTTGTTAACGACCAATATAGATGGTCATAGCCTTGTAAATTGTGGTGGGTTGCTATGACTAGGCTCCACCTCATCAGTTTTGCCTATGTGTCATGTCCATGTGGCAGTTTTTGCCCTAGGTTGTGAAACAACCTATATTTCTGTCATTCCCAAAATTCCCAAAAAAGCTCATAAATTCTTTGGGTCATATCTTCGTCAAATATGTAAAAACCTTCCTTGCCTAGTTCAAAAATAATTCAAAAATATTCATTTTCCTATTCTGTTCAGAACAACAGTTTGTGAAGGAAGTACCACTTTGGCATGTCCAAATAGTATCCATTTTCTACAGTGCTTTCCTATGCCCAAATAACCATCCTTCACCAAATGCCAGCTCAATCCGTTCATTATTTTGAGCCGAGCTTCAACATTCGTAGTTATGTCCAGTGTGGTAGTTTGCAAAGCAAGTACCACCTAGGCTCCTCCTTTTGAGCTGAAAATTTGTGAAGATGGTCTTCGTAGTAACTGATCATCCTCAGCCAAAACTCACGCCCATTAGCCATGTACATTTCCGTACCGCTAATCAAACACTTGGCTGCTAATTCATGTTCGAGCATCGATCGGTCTCCGCGTGAGAATCTTATGTTGTAATTTTCTTCCTAGCACCTACCCGAGGAGTGCCCAACCCACTAGACATGCCTAGGCCGCCCAGAACACATGGCAACACCAGGGTCACGCGGTGACCACGCGGCGGGCATGCGAGTTTACGCGCTCTAGAGTTGGGGCCCTCGGCCACCGCCCAAACCTCGACGTATCGCCACCAAACCATGTATTTATGATTAAATAGGTACTTATGTACCTAGAAATGATTTTTGGAAAAAAATAAATAGCAAACTATGAGACAGCTGCAGTTCAAATTTGACCCGCTTCCAGCTGAATCGGCGGGAATTTGTCTTTTTCACGAGAGGTGGATCAAAACTTTTTACACCCAACCATTTTGTCAATTGTGCATTAAATATGGACTAGTATTTTAGAAAAATGATTTGGTCCAATTTTGCAACAATTATTTGGGAGGTCCTTCACAAAAAAACCTCCTTTCGGGCACTCGGAAAATGGAAAATGAATTTTCCTTGCAAAGAAAATAAAAACTCCCTTAGGAAACATTGTTTAGAATTCCAATATGCACCCTTGTGCACAACATGAGATCATTTGAACAAACTATGCCATGAATGTGGCTATAAGATTGATCATTTGGCTTGAAAGCCATGAATCTTCACGCATGATAGCTCATTTCTGAGAACACTTTTTTAAAATAATTGTCGTATTACAAGTTTATTATTTTTCCTGGAAACTTGGTCACATATAATGACACAATGCGAAGGTTTTCCAATTTTTTGATTTTTTTTGAATTTTTTATGCCCGTTTCAAAATGCGGTCAAAGCGGCGGGCTTGACCGTTCCTAGCTAGTGGTTGAATCTTGGAAATTTTTTGACGTTTCTCTGATTAAATAGATACTTATGTACCTAGAAATAATTTTTGGAAAAAATAAAGAGCAAACTATGAGACAGATGTAGTTCAAATTTGACCCGCTCCCTACTGAATCGGCAGGAATTTGTCTTTTTCACGGGAGGTGGATCGAAACTTTTGACACCCAACAATTTGGTCAACCAT
This sequence comes from Triticum aestivum, assembly GCF_018294505.1. NCBI lineage: Eukaryota > Viridiplantae > Streptophyta > Magnoliopsida > Poales > Poaceae > Triticum > Triticum aestivum. Next base: position 590,385,599 of record NC_057803.1, on the reverse strand, counting down.
GCATTAAATGTGTCCTAGTATTTTAGAAAATTGATTTTGTCTAATTTTGCAACAAATATATGGTAGGTCCTTCACAAAAGAACTCATTTCGGGCACTCGGAAAATGGAAAATTGATTTTTCGTGCAAAGGAAATAAAAACTCCCTTTGTCAATATTGTTTGCAAATCCAAGATGTAAACTTGTGCAAAATATGATATCATTTGAACAAATATTTGATAGGACTTTCACAAAAAAACTCATTTTAAGCACTGAAAAATGGAATGAAAATTTTATCTTGAATCGATCACGACCAATTTATATGGTCATAAGGTCATCAAATGGTTTGCTACGTTCTGATTGGTCCATGAGCATATCACGCGGATCATGCATCAACCGCCGTAGGATGCTTCCGGATCCAACGGCAGCCCTCACCCCCTCAGCCAACCGCAACCCAACTACCCAAACCCTAACCCACACCCGCACTCCTCCTCCCTCGGCTCCTCGCCGCCGCCACCTCCTCCCCCTTCCAGATCGAGACAGAGCGAGAGCTCGCATCCTCCCTTACAGATCGCTACCGCCACCTCCCTCCGGTGGAGCTCGCCGCCGTCCATGGCCTCCTCCATGCCCTCCTTTTCTCACCCCTCCCCTTCCCTCACCAGGAGGGAGAGAAGAACCCGAGGGAGGGAGATCCAACATGATCTAGCCTCGACCTCCACTGCCTCGGCCTCGCGCCTCGCCGGAGCAGCTCTACCGTCGGCCGAAGTTGCGCAGGTCGCCATGTTCCCTCGCTCTTCTTCCTCCCTCTGTTTATCTCTTCCTTTTTTCTCTCAAGTCTCAACCCCCCTCTGTACTTCTCTTTGCAAGGAGGCCGCCATGGACTTCCTCATCGAGCCATCGCCGGAGTTCCAAGTCCGCGCCGCTCGAAACCGTCTTCAACCTCCATCGGCCCTTGTTCCTTCATGCCCCGCCAAGCGCGCACCAAGCCGTCGCCGCGTCGAGCTCCACCGCCCAAGTCCACCGTCCCGCCGCCCGCCGGACCTCCCTGGCTGTCTTCCTCCACTGCATCCCATCGCTCCTCGAACGCACCAAGTCCCCCTGCATCAAGCACCGCCCTCGCCCAGACGCATCGAGCGTTGGTGCTCTTCTGCCTCATCGGGTGGATGACACCCAGCGCACTCACGCGCGTGGGGTCAAGGGCGTTGACCGCGCCCCTACCTGGGCAGATCGCTAGCGCCTCCCGGCTCGATCCCCTGCTCTACCGCTCGCATGGTACGCTCCCTCGCTCCCTCCGTCCCCTCTCCTCGAGTTGATGAGATCTGAGAGAAGCCGACGAGTGGCCGTTTGGTGCGGCACGGGACAGAGGCCATGTGCTCTGCTCAAGGACTTGTTTTAATCCTGATATATCTGATGAAATAGTACTTCTCTACTTCACTGTTCAATCAGGCAATGCAGAATCCCAGTTCCATAATGTTTTTCAAACTATATTTGCTAGAAAAACGATCTTATATTGTTTACATGGGTCAATCTCGACCATCATGATTCGTAAGCTAATAAGGTTGGTTGTGTGCTCTCCTTGCAGCAGCCTGAGCTCCGGCGAGGTTGATCTGGATGGCTCGGCAGCGTCACCGGCGGTGAGAACCCCCCTCCCTTTGCGGCTATGGACGATCTGGTTTGCGTGTTGCCTCCTGCCTTTTGTGCTCGCGTTGCGGTGGTTAGGTTAATAAAAATTGAACTAGTTAACTACTATAAGAGATTCTGCAATTGTTTGTGGATCTGGTAGCAAGCTGTATGAACCATAGTTTAGCTGCTTTAGATAACTACTACTTAGGTTAATAACAATTAGTAGGACTTCATCACAGTTCTTCTGTAGTTCCCTTTAGCTGCTTTAGATAACCATAGGTCTTATGTAGTTGTAGCTGGACTGTTAATTTGGTACTCCATCACATCGGTGTGGGTTTTGGCAGTATGAGTGTACTGCCACAATGTCACCAGCTGGTTCAATTGCAACCAGTAGAAATGAGAATATAGATTGGCAATTTGGCATAATATACACCTGAGTCGGATAAGACTTAGGACAATGTCCTTTGAGGCTGCAGAAGATTAGTTGCTAGTTGCTACCATGTGCGTAGGATAAGATCAGATGCTGCTGCTGCAGGATAGTTATCCTCTTCGTATGGCAATATGCTTATTTTCCTTGGTTCCAACTACGCAGCGAATTCTCTTTCAAAAAAAATGTGGCGCATGCATGAGGATCAATCCTGTTGACTGCGTGACAATCATGTTTCTCATCGTTGTAATTTTTAGTTTTGAAAAAAATACATGTTTTCTTGATCTTCTGTTAAGTCTGTTTATTTATAAATCCAACTTCCATGTTTTTTTAGAGGAAAACCTGAAGACTGACCCCCAATGTTTCCGTGCAGGTAGTAACTCTAATAGGCCACTACACTTTCCAAATTCCAATGCTCGCGTGTTGGTCGTTCCCAAGTTTTCACTACCCTGAGTATGTACTCTATCGTACATTTCCAAAAATTCTTCCTCTCATTCACGTGATGCATACTTGTTCAATGTGTTTCCCTGAAGTTAATAGACATACAATACTTTTGAAATACCCATACTGTAACTAACCAAAGAACTAGAAGCAAAAGACATACAGTACATCACCTTTCAAATGCTCAATACTGTAGCTGACACACTAGAGAACTAGAAGAATAACCTGCATTAGAAACACTCGCTGGGTGCTTCCCTTGCCCCTGGCAATGTCAATGAATCATAGTGGTACTGTAGGCACCGAAGAAATTGTGGCATGTTGTTTAATTTGTTTATTCATTTGTTGTAGTATGTGCACTGTTGTGGTGAAACTCTAGTGTTTCTGCAACCTACAAGTGCGTATGGGCACTGATTTCTAGAAGTATTTGAGTTGACATCTTTGTTGGTTTAGATAGTACATAAATTTTGAAGGGCGGTTGATTTGCTTCTGGTTTTTGAAACAGAGCTGACTATAGTTATGCATGAACGAGAATATGCTTGTAACTGCTGACAAATAGACCAGCTTTGCAGTTTGCCACATTGGTGATGTAAATGCTCCTAAATGATGATATCTTAGCAAGTGCTTTCTGCGATGTTTAACCTTGTTACTATCGTCCATAAGTATTGCCGTTGATTGATATATGAGCACTAGTGTTTCCTGCTTACAGCAAGCTATGTATTGTACATGTGTCCATTTTACCTGTGTAAATAGTTTGTTTCATACCTAGTAACATGTTTCCTCATAATGAATTATTCGTGCCATGTGAATCATTGCTGCTATCCTGCTACTAATGGATATAGGGACGAAATGCACAGTTTCCTGTCAAGTAGTGTTTGTTTGGTGACAGGATGCTATTTTTTCCTTCCAAGTATAATGCTCCTTTCATGTAGTGATGATACTACATCTATTTCATTTCATGTTTATGCCTCTTCCAGAAAATGTGTTGCACCTACAATAATCAATCTAACTTATCCATTTTATTGTATAGGCCTTCGAGTACAAGAGGCTGCTGCTTGACTATAACAGCGAACACGACCAACAAGCTCCGCCAGCGCGAGGCAAGCGACGACATGCTCGGTTACCCCCACCTGTGAGTCGCGCTCCCCCTGCCTAGCCGCCCCTCCGTGAGTCGCTCTAGATTCGGGATCACTGCTAGATCCTCGGCACTAGAAACGATCAGATATTCAGATGATATGTTAGTTTCTGTAGTTTCTGATAGGCCCACTGCATCTGTTGGCGTTAACCATTTCCGATGTGGTTCTGTGTGGAACCCTTCCTAATTTGTTTGCAGCCCTTCCTAATTTTTTGTTTTTGTTCTATTTGGAAATGGATGCAGCAGGTGCTCTACTCTTGCACACGTCTGGCACCGTCTCTAGCGCGGTGGTGCTTCTTGAGGCGACCGGCGTGATGGTGGCTGTGTACGGCGGCGACCACAAGCTCTTCGGTGAGTCGGCTCCATCTTCTAGCCCTAGCTCCCTATTTTCTGCTCCTATAGCATGCTCTGTTGGTTTAGAACACTAGCAGCAGTAGCCTACCGTGTATACACACTAAACAGCAGGAGCTCAATCACCTTGTGTACACTAGCAGCTTGCTTACACACTTGTCACTTTTGCTTGTGGTAGCCATTACGTAGCTGAATCATGTCCGTGTCTACTAATCATCAGTTCATAGTATTTGGCTTCTGTGTGATTGTCTGCGACTATTTTATGGTGATGTGGATATACTTTCTGATTTAAAGTTACTAATATTTTTTTTGATTCTTTCTCTGGTGCGAGGAAAGCTGTGAGTAGACGTCAACGATGCCTACTTGCTTGGCTGCTACAGTGATGCATGCGCCGGTCAAGCAAGCACACATGCATATACGTGCATGTTAGGATAGTAGCAGATGTGCTATAATTCCCGTGTAAGGAAATGTATTCCTGAGATGATTTTGTTATGTTATCTAAACCTGGGAGATGCGTTATGTGATGTGATATGATGAATGATCTGAATTCGACATTGAGTTTTCCTGATTTGAATATGAAACAATGTCGGATGCGTGTGTGTAACTGGATTAAAGAGGTCTTGTTCCCAAACAATTTTGTCCAAACATTTATTTTGAAATTCGAGATCTAATACTGGACAACTAATTGGGCTGAAAAAGGCTACAACCCAACAAGCATTGGTCTGTTTAAAAAGTGAAACAAAAAAAGCCTTAGAAAATAAAAAAAATAAATATATTGCAAAAAAGGCCGAGGCCCCCTAATATGGAAGTATGGCCCGTGCAGAAATTGACAGAAAAAATACACTAAATTGGTTGAATTAATGGGCTCGGCCCATATAAACACCCAATTGGACCGAGCCGATTCTAATTTTTGACCTTTTCAATTGGTCGCAATTTTGCCACGTCAGATTGCCACGTCGGATCCGACGTGGCCTGGGCAGACAGCCAATGACCAAAACAAAAGGTCATGGGTTCAACGACCTTTTGTTTTGGTCGTAAACGTCCACGACCTTCTCTAATTTCAGTTTACGACTGTCAGCTTTTGACCATCTGTTTTTGGTCAGAAAAAGGTCGCAAATGAAAATCAATGACCTTTCAGTGACCACTAGTCAAGGTCACAAGTTGACATATTTCTTGTAGTGCTCTCTGACCGGCTCCTCCGTGCCGCCCCCGCCTAAAAGACAAGTCTTTGATTGTGTTTTGGTTTGATGTGTGGAGCACGCGCGAGGTGCTCGATTGATTGATTGTGTGGTGCAAGACTCATGGATCACGATGGTGAGTCAGGTGACGGGGTTGTCGCTTTGCACGGGTTCGCTCGGGACGGTGCTCCTGTTGTTCTTGTTTTCGCTCCCGTTGATCTTTCCCATGGAGGTTGTTCGTATGACTGGAGATTGCTTCTCTTTGTGTTTTTTAGGGTAAGCTTCTCTTTGTGTTTTGATTCCTGGTGCTGCTGCCTGTGTATTTTCTGATGTGTGTTTTGTGTTGCCCAGGCTCATGTGAGGTGAGCTGGCTGTTTGTTCTCATTACCAGATCGGCAGTGGGTGTTCCTTTTAGTTTCATCCAAGTTGAGCTTCGCCTGCCATTGAGGTGTGGTTCATCCTCTCCATGTATGCATGTGCTGCTCCAGTGGTGTTTTATTAGTTATTTTTTGTGGTGGGCTCATGCTCGTCACCTATTCCTTCTTATGTTGCACCGGTCGTGTGGATTTGTTTGTGATGTAGAGCAGCGGTGTAGGTTTGATTCTGGTGTGGCGTGTTGATGGCTTAGTGCTCTGAATTTTTGCTTTTTTCTCAGGATTCCTGTGATTCGCGGCGGCGTTCATGTTCAGATTGTGGCAAAAGGGCATGGTTATGTCCTGGGAGCTCATCCCGGTGGCCAAGCGGCGGCCTTCTATGTTGGCTGCCATTTCCATGACAACGACCGTTTGCTTGTCTGCTATGGCGTCCAACACGATTTGGAGGTTAGAAGGTTGTAGATCATAGCACCCAGGAGACAACTGTTATTCATCACACATTTAGTGGTCGTCTGCAATCTCAGGGCCCCTTTGTTTTCACATTTGATTTAATGTTTCAATCTATAATCAACGAGTCTACCTTTCTGATTGCTCTATTTTTAATTGTTAAGGGAGCATCATGTGTACATATGTATAGGCTGTAGTCCAGAGCCGTGTAAGGCCCAGGCCCATGCAACCCTCTACTTCTAGCTTCTTCCTATCCATACAGAAACTCTGCTTTTTGTCTATCTTTCACAATATTGAACATGGTATTAGAGCCAGTGAACCCTAGCTTCCGTCCGCCGCCGCCACACACGGAGCCGTCGTCAGCGAGGTGATTCCGGCGAGATCCTTCATCCAGCAACGTCCTCAACTTTGGTTCCCCCTGTATTCGTCGTCATCTCGTGGGAACTGCTCTCCCGTAGCTCCCCGTGCGTCTTCCCCGCTGACCTATGGTTGGCTTCTTGCACCATCGCCGGCCTTCCAGCAAGCCGGTGCGACATCTCCGCCAAGCCGTTGCCTTCGCATCGGAGGTTTGCTGCTCTATCAAGCAGCTGCTCCTCTATCAAGCAGCAGCTGCTCTATACGTATTGGGAACCTGCTCCCTATCAGCTGGTTTGCTTAATTCTGTTGTGCTCCAGTAACTGAAGAGGTTTCAATTGCTTGATTTGCTCTCCAGTTAGCTGTTGCCTTGTGGTGCTTTGCTAATTTGGCCTCTGAACTTGCTCCTACTCTGTTCAATCATTGGTGTGGCTACTGGGATTAGTTTTCCCCCCTTTTGCTAGAGGTCCTTGCTGCCATGGCGAAGAATGATTTTGGATTAGGAGCTGGTTCAATGTCCATAGACATCAAACTTGATGGTACAAATTACAGGGAATGGGCTTTCTTGGCTAAAACAATCTTAAGGGCAGCAGGTTTTGTCTCACACTTGTCTGATGATCCACCTAGTCCTATTGATGATGCAGCTAGGAAATCTTGGCAAAAGATTGATGATCGTGTCATGGGCGCTTTAGTTCTGGGTGTTCATCCCTCACTCAGAATGAGTCTTGAGCATCACACTTCAGCCAAAGAAATGTGGAAGTATTTTGAGCAGCGGTACATTCAGCCTAGCGGTGCTCTCCATTTTTCACTGTTGCAGAATTTACACAACACTCAGCAGCATCAAGACATGTCCATCGAAGAATATTATGGGGCTTTTACTCGCATTACTGGTCAGCTATGTTCCATGGTTCCGAAGAGTAGTGTTGGATGTAAGTCGTGTGTGGCCAAGGAAGAATATGAGCATCGGACTCTTGTCTTTCAGTTTGTGATGGGTCTGAAACAAGACTTTGAGAACATTCACACTCAGTTGCTTAGTCGTACGACTCCTCCTACCTTGACAGAGGCACTTGCTAGCTTGATTGCTGAGGAGACTCGATCATCTTCGTTCCCTTGCTACCACTTCAACACCTTCTCTACACAGTGTTCTGGCTTTTCCTCAGCGGCCAAGTGCTTCTAGGGCTGCACCTTGAGGTGCTTTCTGCTCGCACTGCAAGAGGACAGGACACCGACCTGATAATTGCTTCCAGCTTCATCCAGAGCTATTAGACGAGTATCGTGCAAGAAGAGACCTGCAGCGTCGTGCAGCCACCAAATCTCAGTCTCGGTCTTTGAGGCCGTCTACAGCGACTGTCACCGAGCCGCCTGCAATGAGGGCTTCTGTGTCTGCTCTCACTCAGTCTGCATCTACTTCTGCACATCCTTGGGTCTTGGACTCTAGAGCATCTTTTCATGTGACCTTTGATCGCTCACAGCTTGTGTCTTGCTAGCCTGCGCAAGATGGTGCCTCTGTTCAGACTGCCGATGGTACACCTTGTTCTGTCACTCATCGGGGTTCACTTTCCACATCAAAATTTTCTGTTTCTTCCATATCTTTTGTTCCTCAATTGTCCATGAATCTTATGTCAGTTGGTCAAATTACCGACATGAACTGTTTTGTTGGTTTTGATCCCTCTTTTTGTTATATGCAGGATCGTCAGAGCAAGAGGATCATTGGAACTGGCCATCGCCATAGAGGATCCTCGTCCCTCTACGTTCTTGACTACTTACACCTTCCTTCAGCTTCCACCGCTTCTGTGATTCCGTCTGCTGCATCAACAAGGAGATCCACTTTGTCGTTTTCTTTTGCCCAGTGGCACCATTGTTTAGGTCACCTATGTGGTTCTCGTTTATCCACTCTTGTTCAACAGGGTGTTTTGGGTCGTGTACCTATAGGTGCTGGTTTCCACTGTAAGGGTTGTAAGCTAGGGAAACAAATACAACTTCCATACTCTTCCAGCACTACTCATTCTAGTCATCCTTTCGATTTAGTGCACTCTGATGTATGGGGTCCCTCTCCCTTTGTTTCCAAAGGTGGTCACAAACATGTTATATTTGTTGATGATCACTCCCGATATACTTGGGTATATTTTATGAAGCATCGTTCTCAATTGATTTCTATATACTAGGCTTTTGTGCGTATGATCCGTACTCAATTCTCTAGTGCTATTCGTGTTTTTCGTTCTGACTCTGGAGGGGAGTATCTATCTACTGCTTTTCATGAGTTTCTCTCTTCTGAGGGTACTCTCCCTCAGCTTTCATGTCATGGTGCTCATGCTCAGAATGGTGTTGCTGAGCGTAAGCATCGCCATATTATTGAGACAGCCCACACCCTTTTGATTTCTTCATTTGTCCCTATTCATTTCTGGGGTGAAGCTATCTCAACTGCTGTCTACCTTATAAATGTGCAACCTTCTTCTCGTCTTCAGGGAAAGTGTCCTGGTGAGGTTTTGTTCGGTTCTCCTCCCATGTATGACCATCTTCGTGTTTTCGGCTGTACTTGCTATGTTCTTCTAGCGCCTCGTGAGCGTACCAAGCTAACTGCACAATCTATTATGTGTGTTTTCCTTGGATACAGTCTTGAGCATAAGGGTTACCGTTGTTACGATCCTTCTGCTCGCCGCATTCGCTTTTCTCGTGATGTCACTTTTGTTGAGGATCAACCCTTCTTCTATTCCGATTCAACTAGATCATCATCCTTGACCACTTTAGAGTCTACCTCCTTTCTTTCTCTTCCACCAATCTTTTCAGATGAATTTGTCTCTGGTCAGCCATCATCTGTCTTGACATCAGATCCACCTTCATCACATGTGTCATCTCCCCTTTTGCCAGTTCCAACTCCAAAATTTCTTCCATCAGCTCCACCTCTAGATAGCCGCCCTCGAGTTCCATCTGATATACAGTCATTTGTTCCCTTGTCTTCTTCTCCTCCGGCCAGTACTATTGATCATTGCACTGGCGATTCCTCCCAGACAACAAGGTATGCTCTTCGTGATCGTTCCTCTCTTGAGATTCCTGACAGATACAAAGAGGACTTCTGTGTAGGGGAAGTGTATGAGCCTAGCACTTACCATGAGGCAGTTGTGTCACCTGAGTGGAAAGTGGCGATGTCTGATGAGCTTGAAGCCCTAGAGTGTACTGGTACATGGGATCTGGTACCATTACCTCCTGGGTCTGTCCCTATCACTTGCAAATGGGTGTACAAGGTGAAAACCAAGTCAGATGGTTCTGTTGAACGCTATAAGGCCCGACTAGTTGCAAGAGGTTTTCAGCAGTCCCATGGGAGAGATTATGATGAGACTTTTGCTCCAGTTGCTCATATGACTTCCGTTCGCACTTTGATTGCTGTGGCTGCGAATAGGTCATGGAAGATTTCTCAAATGGATGTGAAGAATGCCTTTCTTCATGGCGATCTACATGAGGAAGTTTATATGCAGCCACCTCTGGGTATTGAGGTTCCACCAGGTCATGTTTGTCGCCTTCGAAAGGCTCTTTATGGGCTCAAGCAAGCCCCTCGTGCCTGGTTTGAGCGGTTCAGTTCAGTGGTTCAAGCCGCTGGTTTTTCTCCTAGTGAGCATGACCCTGCACTCTTCATTCATACATCTAAGCATGGTCGTACATTACTTCTGCTTTATGTAGATGACATGTTGATCACTGGAGATGATGTTGGGTATATTGCTTTTGTTAAAAAGAAGTTGAGTGAGCAATTCAAGATGTCAGATTTGGAGCCTCTCAGTTATTTTCTAGGAATTGAGATCGAGCACACAGATGATGGTTACTATATCTCCCAACAAAAGTATACTCAAGATTTGATTTCTTGCTCGGGTATTACCGACTCACACACTGCTGTGACACCCATGGAGATTCATCTGCACTTGCGTCCTACTGATGGCACTCCTCTTGAGGATCCCTCTCGGTACCGTCACATTGTAGGCAGTCTGGTGTATCTTACAGTGACAAGGCCTGACATTGCTCATGCAATCCATATTGTCAGTAAATTTGTCAGTGTTCCTACCTCAGTTCATTATGGACATCTACTTCGAGTGCTTCGATATTTAAGGGGGACTGCATCCCGCCGCTTGTTCTATGCTCATTCGAGTCAGCTACAGCTTCATGCTTATTCCGACTCCACTTGGGCAAGTGACCCAGTCGATCGTCGCTCTGTCACTGGCTATTGCATATTTCTTGGGACGTCTCTTATTGCATGGAAATCCAAGAAGCAAACTGCAGTGTCACGCTCTAGCGCCGAGGCAGAGCTTCGGGCACTTTCTACTACGACATCTGAGATTGTGTGGCTTCGTTGGCTATTGGCTGATCTTGGTGTTCCATGCCCTACACCCACAACTCTTCTTTGCGACAATACTGCTGCCATTCAGATTGCTAATGATCCAGTGAGGCATTAGCTGACCAAACACATTGGTGTGGATGCCTCCTTCACTCGATCTCATTGCCAACAATCAACTATTAATCTCCAGTATGTCCCATCAGAGCTTCAAGTTGCAGATTTCTTCACAAAGGCTCAAACTAGAGATCAGCATAGGTTTCACATTTGCAAACTCGGTGTATCAGATGCTACTGACCCACCTTGAGCTTGAGGGGGGGGGGTGTTAAGGGAGCACCCTGTGTACACATGTATAGGCTGTAGTCCAGAGCCGTGTAAGGCCCAGGCCCATGTAACCCTCTACTTCTAGCTTCTTCCTCTCCATACAGAAACTCTGCTTTTTGTCTATCTTTCACAATATTGAACATTAATCAGCTCTAAATTCTTAAGGGATCTGTCTTTCACTATGCATATGTTACAATTCATCATATGCCTAACTTTTGAATGGCATGTGCAGGTTCACCTTACTGCATGTAGAATGGTCTCAAATTGCTATGAGAATATGACGGATGGACTTGATTGTTGAAATTCAGTTCATTGCTGTAGAGTGGCTTGATGGGGACAATAAGCCCAAATGTGATGGGTAAGTCCTATTTACCGCATCTATACACTTCTATTACTTAGAAAGAAATGTTCTAGGTTCATATTTTGATCTAAGATTTAGATATTATCTTTCTTTGCCATACATGTTATGCTTAAGTTCTTAGAAACAAATTAAAAAAAATCTTTTCATAAAGTCATAAAGGAACATAAAAACTGAAATACTTATAAGTAGCAACAGAATGACAACTAAATCTGTACGTACAATTTTGGTAATCTCTTCTATAAACAATCTGGATGATTGTTTCAGTGGGTTAAAACTCTCTCTGTTCTTATTGCTGCTGTATACAAGCTGTGACATTGCTCTGTTTTCTTTCTTGGTTGGATTTCTACAACCAGGACACACATCCTGCTACGTCCCAAAGTGTTTTTTCCTGATATAGTGATGCCGAAAGAATAAAAAAATTCAGAGTTAAGGCACATAATCTCCATGTCCGACACGGGGCTGCCTCCTTGAAATCTCGATGCATGGCTGTGCTATAAGTGTTGGCTTTGTCTGATTGCGCACAAGATAAGAGCCTCTTCACCACCTTCAATATATTAGTGCTGGCTTTGTCTGTCACTCAAAACTATTTCATTGGCATGTCTATTAGTTTGGGTTCGTCCCTGTTTTAGGTGTTTGGTTTGAGGATTAGTTGATTGATTAGTCAAATGTATTTCTATATTGGTTTGGGTTGGTCCCTGCTTTAGTTCTTTGGCTTGAGGATTAATTACATGGATACTTATTTCCAGGGATTATGCCTGTCATAGTTGCCGTTCTTAGATGTTTGGTTGATGTCTGTCAGGCAGAGGGGGTGAGATGGGTTGTGCATGACCTTGTGTTTTTGAAAATTGTTTACCTAAGTTGATTAGATGGTGTGTTGTTGGTCTACCAGATTCGATAGCCTACCTTGATGCCGGACCAAATAAAAAGAGGTCTCAACTCAGTTTCTTTAGATGCAGGTTCATCTCGAGTTGACCTATTATCTCGACAATAGAAGCTAGAGAAATTAATCCATTAGCATTTTCATGCATATGATTTAATCTAAATTTTAGTTGTCCTAATTTAATAACAATACTATTTATATTGCTTATATATATAATACATCTTTCAGCAATCAACAGTTCACCAACCTATTTATTGTATGCATTAATTGGATTAATAAACGACAAATGCGGGATTTTATTGAAGTCAAGTTACTAAATATTCATGATGGTATCTTTTCCCTGAACTTATCCAGAATGAACTGAGAGTCGAATACTTAAGTGGTTTAGGAAAGCTTCAAATACAATAGAAGAGGGTACACAGTAAGTACTTTGTGCAGAGGCTAGCCATCCTTGATCCCATCACCATAACATATTTTGTGTAGGATGGGATGGATGGGAGGTGCGACACAATTTTGTAAGTACAGACAGAAAAATGCAGTATGTTTGATAATCTTATCACTGTACGCTCTCTTTTCCTGTTTGCGGGTGGATTCTGAATATATTCTAAATAGAGGAATTATTCAGGAACTAAAGGTAAGATGTCTCATAAAGCACAACTGCACTTTTGCTGCTATCTTCTGCAGTATTTTCTTTTTTGTTCTTCTGCAGTATATTTTGTTACAAAGATTTAAAAAATAATATTGATAGATATAACTTCCATTTGTTTTCCGTGAACCTTGCAGTTGGCTTGCCTCTGCACTAGGGGAATGCTTGCATTAGACCATCAAAGTTAATTTCTATTACATCAGTATCCACATGTTAAATGCGTTTATAGTGATTGAACAACTCATTAATAGATGAAGCCATCGAACAGAAGGCGTTTTTTTTACTCTCAGTTATAATGATGGAATCTTACCATGTGTGGAATTAACTTTGTATTATTTCTCTTTACTAACCTTTTAAAGGAATAATGAGAGTATCAATTTAATTGTGCAGTTTGTTGATTAGACAAATTATTGTTTTGTTCTAACCTTGTCATGGTGTGCTAAATTGTTTCTTTCTGTCTGAACATGCCTGTTCTAAGTGCCTATGTTTTTACTTATTTTATACCTATACATAAAAATTCTAATTTTCTTACTCCTGCGGTTATGCATGACCTGCAGCTTAATCACACGGATCTTAAGCCAGAGAACATTCTCCTTGTTTCATTTAACCTCAATACAATCAGGGTTCATGATTAGAAGGTACTAAACATCTCTCCTTGTTTCATTTCACCTGATACAATCGGGGTTCAAGATTATAAGGTACTAAACTTCTAAATCAGAGCCTGGCCTAACTTTGAGATTTCCCAAAATGTATACTTTTGTATTTCGGTCATTCTTTGGAGATGATCCTTTGGTTACTTAATGCTCTTTACGGTATGAGTAAATTTCTTTTTCTTTATTTCTAAACTCAATTTTCTTTTCTCCATGAAGATTCCTATTTGCTCACCCAAGGATGGTTCTGTTTTCAAGACCTTACAAAATCTGCTCTTTTAGACATGGATATAGATGGCCGACCCAGTCTATCGATCTCCTATGCGATCTCTCGAATTTCCAGCGTGATCTACTGTTCGCAAGAGAGATGGGCCGACCCAGTCTATCGATCTCCTATGCGATCTCTCGACTGCTTGACGCAGAGAGCGTCAAATAGGAGCTCCCAAGATCGTTGTTTTGGTCAGGTGGTACCTCGGAAGGACACCTTTCGATATTTGGGGTCAATGCTACAGGAGGATGGGGGTATTGATGAAGATGTGAACCATCGGATCAAAGCCGGATGGATGAAGTGGCGCCAAGCTTTTGGCATTCTCTGTGACAAGAGAATGCCACAAAAGCTAAAAGGCAAGTTCTACAGGACGGTGGTTCGACCCGCAATGTTGTATGGCGTTGAGTGTTGGCCGACTAAAAGGCGACATGTTTAACAGTTAGGTGTGGCGGAGATGCGTATGTTGAGATGGATGTGTGGCCACACGAGGAAGGATCGAGTCCGGAATGATGATATACGAGATAGAGTTGGGGTAGCACCAATTGAAGAGAAGCTTGTCCAACATCGTCTGAGATGGTTTGGGCATATCCAGCGCAGGCCTCCAGAAGCTCCAGTGCATAGCGGATGGCTAAAGCGTGCGGAGAATATCAAGAGAGGGCGGGGTAGACCGAATTTGACATGGGAGGAGTCCGTTAAAAGAGACCTAAAGGATTGGGGTATCACCAAAGAGCTAGCTATGGACAGGGGTGCATGGAAGCTTGCTATCCATGTGCCAGAGCCATGAGTTGGTTGCGAGATCTTATGGGTTTCACCTCTAGCCTACCCCAACTTGCTTGGGACTAAAGGCTTTGTTGTTGTTGTTGTTGTTGTATATGCATACCCAATCTTTACTCCTTTAGACATGTATGGATGCAAAGACAACACCCAATCTGCTCCTTTAGACATGTATGCATGCAGAGACAACACCCAATCTTTACTTCTATTTTAACTCATACTGATACAGATTTCAATAGTATAAACATGAAATTACTTCTGAAATGCCTAAATATTGATATCTGCATGCTTGTAAATTTACTTCGTGAATCATTTTTATGCTGCTACTTTTCTAATTATTGTATCTCTTTCGTCCAAAGCGTGAGTGCATTGCATTTGTACTGCTCTATCTTATTGTTATATTTGCATCTGCCATTGCTTCCATAATCTATATTTTGGCTCTGATCTGAAGCATAGCATTGCTCTGAGCGGAACTAGGGATCAAACAAGGCAGCCCAATGTGCTGAGAAAAGATAGGAACGCACATGAACGCCTCAACAGGTGCGCCTCCAGTCTTACGAACTACCTCCATGGGAAAGATAAACCCGAGCGAAAACAAGAACAACAGGAGCACCACCCCCGAGCGAACCCATGCAAAGCGACAACCGTGTCACCTGGCCCACCATCGTGATCCATGACTCTTGCATGACACAATCAATCAGTCGAGCACCTCGCGCGCGCTCCACAACATCAAACCAAAACACAATCAAAGACTTGTTTTTTAGACGGGGTGGCATGGAGGAGCCGGTCGGAGAGCCTGGGGCAGGGGAGGGCGAGCAGGCCGTAGAGCCCGGCGGGGGGAAGGTTGTTATTTCTTGATGCATCTTCATTTGGATTTAAGTGCGCTACTGCTGGTCCTCTCTTGCGATTGCGTGCAGCTTGCTTCTGACAGAGCCAAGTCATGCCCTGATGAGGTTCCTTTCTTCAGCCAAACTGAATTTTAAGCGTGCCTTTTGCATTTTGCTCGTTCAGGTGCCAGATTTCCCAGCTCAGTTATGCGGCGAACACTCATGTGCTTGGCGCTGAGGTATGTGTGTGTCTCTCGACTCTCGTTTCAGTGCTAAAATATATCAACATCTATCCAATATCTCTTGTTTGCTGTCTATCAGAGTTACCAAACTTCCTGAAGATGTGAAGAAAGAACCCGAAGACCCGAATAGCAGGTACTAACCGGCTATATGTATTATGACTGCTACACTTCAGACATCAGAGATCCTAAGTTTTAATTGATATACAACGTGTGCTTCCGTTCATGTCCAATTTGATAGTTGGAAACAGTTTTAAGGGAGGACTTCAAAGAATATTTTGCCAAATTTGTTAAGTGCGGGTAATTTGATTTTTGGCAGTCCATCTTTTTTCTTTATAATTTGTTCTCATACCATGACTAGCAATCTTTTTTTACATACTATTACTATGCGAGTGTATGACCTGTCAGATAACCTATATTTGCTGTGAGATTATTGCAGATTTAACTCTTAAGCTTACTAAAATAATAGGCAAAGAAATCAGAAGTTTTAACTCAATTTTCATAACATTTTATTCACATATACCTTCACAATTAAGTTTTGTAGTAAAGAAAATTTTAACTCCCAAGCTTGCTGGGAAAAGCATAGAAATCAGAAGTCTCAGGAGGCACACACACTGAGGCGTGCGCACCGCACAAGTATTTAAAGTTGGTAGCATGTTTCATATTTTGTGTGCTGAAATTTATGTTTCAAAACATTGTTGCAAAGTATGAAATGGGCAGTGAAATCTCAACCATGGGCCATGACATTGTTCTTCTAAAAATGCTAACACAGAAATGACCTACTGATGAAGAATTCAATGATGGATTTACGCTTCGCAAGTATGTAGAGGCGTCTCTTTCACCGATTGAGGACATTCTTCACCTCAACCTTACCTGAGAAATATGAGATCAACCGGTCGATCATATCCCTAACTTGCAAGAATACAAGAATTTTATGCCGAAGGATATATGTGCTCTCCAACTCTTTAAATTTGGCATTTTATGCTCTGCAGAATCACCAAAAGAAATACGCATGCATGAAACTTCTATGCTTGCTCTGCTTTATCAACACTCTTGTTGCTGCAGTTCTATTGCTATGTCTTGTATTTTTAACAACCAACATGCAACTATCGCTCTTTTGGACTGCATGTCTTCTCGCTGAAGTAAGAATCATGTCATACATAGACGTTAACTAATACGCTAGCTTGATTAGTGTGTATAATCCCGCCTCAAGAGGCGCCACTAGGTGGCGCCCCAACCACTAGTCCCTATCTAGGATAGGTAGGTTCTACCTACTTGTACGGTTCAGATGGATTATATGAGGGTTTTATTGTTCAATCGTAAATTTATGTTTGGCACAATAACACCTTTGGATCCTGATCCCGTACCCGATCGTAGAGTGCCTAAAGTCGCTTCCACCAACCAAATCTAAACTAGTATGGCCTCCTTTTCCTTGTGCTTATTGTAGTGTTGCTTTCGCCAAAATCTAAGCTATAAGTGTTAGGGAAACTCCAACGCAAACCTCCAAACTATTCCCGGTTGTCCGTTCGGGCCAAAACGGATGGATGGATCGGCCCAACGCGCGGCTGCATCCGCATTTTTCCCGTTTGGTATACGGCCCGTCCCATTTCCGACACAAACATGAGCCCGGTTTGCATCCACATGGACGTGGAATGGACGGGCACGCGCTTGCTCGTCGCTTGTCTCAGGGACGCGTGGCGACCGTCCACCTACGTCCACTGCCCAAAGTAAATGCGCTCACATGGCGGGCCCCGGTTGTTAGTCACACAACGCTTGGTCGTCGTCCTTCTTAAATTGGAAGCCATGGACCGGCCAGTCCACAGCTTCCACTTCCTAGCCGGCCTATCTCCTCTAGCCCGCACCGCCTGCCCCGCCAGCTTTTGAGATCGCGCCAACGGCGGCCGGGCATCGGTACAGGCCGTACATCCACGTCGACGTCTGCTAGCGCTACTGGGAGACGGCGACGCCATTGCCGTGGGGAGATGTCCACCTGCTGAACAACTGGCATCTCTCCGCCAACCATGTGCCCATCCCTCCAGTGCCCGTGAGCGGCGCGCCCGCCGCCTGGAGATGAACTGATGATGCGCCCGCCTGCCATCGGATCTGCTGGACGACGTTGTAGATGCGCTGCTGTGGGATATGTGGCTCCGCGACGAGCATGACCTGCGGCGGCAATCTTTTTTTGTCAGTCGTCCTCCGAGCCCGCGCCACCCGCGTCCTCCTCGTGCTGACAGCCCTCCCCAAATGCGGGGCCGTAGGCGTGTGCACGGCATCACGCCAACGCCTTCTCCGTCTCCGTCCCTGCCACCGACGCCGCCCATGACCGAGAGGAGGAGGCCCATCTCATGAGGCGTATCATGGAGGACTCCATGAACACGTGCGACGAGCGGTAACGGCATGGCCTAGAAACCACGCTGGCCCTCTCCGCGGCCGGCGATGTGGCCATCCCGGAGCTGGACCTCGACGTCAAGGAGGAGGTGCAGGAGGAGGTCTTGGAGGAGCCGCCCGTCGCCGCGTGGAACCCTCGTCTGGTGGGCCAGCGGTGGAGCTGCTCATGCACGGCGCCGGAGATGGCCGACTCGGTGGGTGTCGACCCATGGTCAGCCACGCCGCCGCGGTCACCAGAGCAGGAGTAGGAGCCACGGGAGGAGGTAGTGCAGGCGCCGCCGGCGCCTCCAGTCTGCCAGGGGCCACCAGCCTACCTTTGGCAGCCACCTTCGTACGCCGATCTCACTCGAGACGATGACTAGGAGGAGTAAACAGCGGCCATGGGGGCACAGAAGACGAAGGCGGCCATGAAGCGGCCATTATCTTTTTTCTATGTTTTATTTTTTTTATGTTTATGTGCTGAACTTGGGTAATGTGGACGTTTGAATGTTTAAATTTATGTTTTAAGTTATTTTTAATATGTTTTTGTTTTTTTGGTTTAAATTCAAGTCCGACGAGGCAGGCCGTTTGAGGTGCGGTTGGCCCGTTGAACGCACCGACCGCCGCAAGTACAACTGCAAGCGGACGAATGTGTCCGTTTTCCTGTCCCAAACAAACAAAAAGCGGATGAAAGGAATGTCCGTTTAGGATCGTGCGTTGGAGTTGCCCTTAGCTTGGGCTTGTGTCGCAATCACGAAAATCTAAACTTTACGCTCTGCCTCTGCTCTGCTCCAACCCCCTATAAATATATCTCATCTGATGCAGAAGTGAGCCTTTTCAACCAACCCAACAAACCAAAGCCCGACGATGGCCATCATCAAGCAGTCGCTCATTGTCCTAGTGCTGTTCATATGCGGAGCAGGCGGCTCCACCACACCGGCGCCGGCGCCGGAGCCGGCGCTGCTGACGCAGGATAATCTGTGTGTCGGCATAAGGTCAGTACCTACTTTTCTATAATTCATTCATTTCAGAGAGGGCACGTGAAAAGTAAGTACTGACACAGGATAATCTGTGTGTCGCATAAAGCACTACCAACGAAGAGATGGTCTGCGTCGCCGACGGCGCACTGGCGTGCTTCGCCGAAAATGTAGTCACCGACGAGCTTACCTTCACGCCATGCTTCGTCACCGCCGCCGGCGAATGCTTGGCCAAGGATAAGGAGGAGCCCAGCAAGAACCACTGCATCGGCCTAGAGATCAGCGACCTGAAATGCCTTGGAGATAGCGCCTGGACCTGCTACAACAGCTTCACCGGGTACATCCCTCCCGCCTTCATCGCGTGCTTCCAAGGCAGAGCCCCCATGTGCACCCCACAGTGATCGTTGTCAGGATTTTCATTCCATCACCTACACCATGATCAACTGCTTGCTTGCCGACAATAAAGGGGTTTGTCTGTGTGTGTGTGTGTGTGTGATTTAGTATGTGGTAGTAGTAATATGGTATGGTTGTGCCATATTTCTCGGATTTTTGTTTTGATGATTGATGATGATTTCGCTGGAAAAAGAAAATAGAGTGAGAAGCATTGAGCCTTCCTTGTACTGATCTCATCAGAAGGAAGTTGGAAATGGAAAACAAAAGAATGGTTGGTTGTATAAGCACGGGATTGATTGATTGATTGCTGCGTGCTTTTATTCCATTCTCAACTTGTACTGTAGCGCATTAATTGATGTGCACTCCGTATTCCCTATGTTCCTAAATACTCACTCGGTCCCTAAATATAAGTATTTTTAGAGATTCCAATGCGGACTACACACGGAGCAAAATGAGTGAATCTACATTTTAAAATATGTTTATATATATCCGTATGTAGTTCGTATTGCAATCTCTAAAAAGACTTATATTTAGGAGTGGAGAGAGTAGGAGCATAAGACTTATATTTCAAATGTTCAAATATAGCGGTAGTTGTACTTAAATAAGTTCAAATATTACGCTCAAATATTATTGCCCTCTTTAACCGCCCATGAATGCTCGATCAGATTTTCCTTGGGTTGCTCATGAGTTGCTCAATGCCAGATACGTTGATGTCTTTTAACAAACTTTTTAAGTGTGGTCGGATTCTGATCAAGAAGATTGATAGGATCACCCACGTTCTCAAATTCAAGACTTACGGCAGCGACGTCATCCTCATCCTCGACGATCATGTTGTGCATAATCACACAACAGGCCTTCACCTCCCACAAGGTCTCTGCATCCCATTATTTAGTTGGTCCATGAACAACTGCAAAACGTGCCGGCAGGACTTCAAATGCCTTCTCAACATCCTTTCTAGCCGCTTCTTGTCTTTGGACAAAGGGAGCCTTTTTCTGGCCAACTGGGTTAGAGATGGTGTTGACAAAGGTAGCACACGGAGGACAGATACTGTCAATCAGACAATAACCCATGTTGTACTCATATCCATTAACAGTATAGTGGCAAAGAGGAGTTTTTCCTCCAATTAGCCTCACAAACAATGGTGATCGATGTAGCATATTGATGTCGTTGTGAGACCCGAGTATGCCAAAGAAAACATGACAAATCCAAAGTTCATGTAATGCAACAGCTTCAAGAATGATGGTGGGCTTCTTAACATGGCCCTGATATTGCCCTTGTAGAACTTTTGGGCAGTTCTTTAATTTCCAATGCATGCAGTTAAGAGATCCGAGCAAATCTGGCCACCCACTTGCTTCCGATATTGCCAAGAGCCTCTCGGTGTCTGCGCCATTTGGTTCTCTCAGGTATAGAGGTCCAAACACCAAGACCACGACAGTTGCAAACCTGACCATTGCATTTCCGCATGTGCTCTCAGACATCAGTAGATACTCGTCCCACGAATCAGCGGTCGTGCCATATGCAAGCATCCGTGGTGTGGCCGTGCACTTCTGATAACCAGAGAATCCAATCCTTCCCACGGTGTCTTTCTTCAAGATGAAGTAGTCATCAAAGAACCGGACCCCATGGTACGATCGAAGACAATTTTGTGCACCCGAAACCGGCGGCGGAAATTGTCAGCGAAGAGGGCATTGGGGAGCAAAGTATCCAGACATCAGTGTCAAATGGTCGCATGCCCTATTGCGGTTGAGCACTCGATGATCCTTAATCGATCCCTTGAAATTGAGAACATGCTCTTCCGCACGCTCCTCTTCTCCAAGGACAGTCTGCATCATCGCCATCTCATCCGTATAGCTCTTCTCGTCTGACAAGCCGTCTGACGACTCAACATAGTGCTCATATATGTACTATGTATCTGAATCCATTGCTTCAAAGAAGAAGGGACAAAAAAATTAGCTCAGCCAATTCAACGGACATTTGCCGGGCATGGTGAGCAGCATAGGAGCGGATGGTACCTGAGTGGTGGTCGGAGGAAAGGCTCATCCCGACAATAGAGAAGAACTGGCTTGGATCCCGGGTGTACAGCTGGAGGTGACGGACATGTCGGGTACCAGCAGGGGTGTGCAATGGTGGTGGAGTGACGGCAAAGGCAAGAGACAAAAAGGCAACGAGAGAAAATGGAAGGATGGAGGCGTGGTGTCTGAGAGGGATTTTTGATGGGCTGGGTGTCGGAGTCCTACGTGTCTGCTCTCCGAAAAAGTACGTCCGGACCGCTCGGCCGATCGATACATGCTCGTGTAGGGTGTCATAACACGTCTGGCAGACCGCACAATCCGGACGGTTTGAGGGTTCACTTTGGAGATACCCTAAAGAAGACGATCCGACTGTATGCGGGCGGTTTAAGTGTCCTTTTTGAAGATGCCCTAAAAAAGAACTGATTTCAGTCAATAAGCGGTTAAGATAATTCCAACATGTTACGCAACTTGCAATGTTTGAACAGGTTCTATGACTCGAAAAGACAGATGCTGCGGCACCTATCAAGTTAAGTTGTAGTTTCCAGTTTAAGGAAAAACATCGGTAGGGCAAGTACGAAAACTAAAAGGGAGCAACACAGACCTTGGCAAGAACATACATCCATGTTTCGATTCAACCGGAACTATTTGGGAACAATGATTTTTACACCCTCATCATTCTCGATGGGAACACAAAGAGAATATATCTCATTATGGTATAACTAACGAGCAAAAGATGAGTGTTATTAATCTATAATCTATACCTACTAATAAAAGAAATAGGTATTTTTAATCCGTTTTCTTATTTTATAGAAAAACCCCTAATGTTTTTGACATTAAATCCGCAATACATATTAAATGTTTTTTAAAATACTCATATCTTTTAAATCGTAACTTCAAATTTAACATGTTATATATGGAATTTGACTAGAAAAATATGTAGAATCTGAATATGATGTTATTTTTCCTGTTAACAATTTTAAAAATACTATTTAAGCTGTAATGTTAATCAACAATGCATTATCCGTCTTTTTTCATACCGGTACAAGTTCAGATTGTGGATGAACACCTCAGCAAAATCAGGATTGAACATGAAATTGAAGATAAATTTGCTAGAGACACCCAAAAAATAAGGATATGCATGACAAGAAATAAAAGAAGGACCCAATAAAAATGGGATGTCCGCTATAAAAGAAATAAAAGGGAAAATGCGGAGGAGGTCCGATAAAGATGAGATGTTGCGCTATTCTCCTATATATAAGAAGAAAAAAGAGAGGAGATGCATGAAAAAAAGGTAAAAAGGAGGCATGCATGACAAAAAATAAAATAAAAGACAAGTTTGATAAGATATAAATAGTGATGAAACAGAGACCAATACCTATGACATGTATGTCAAGAAATAGTGATGAAATAGGGGCGCAAGTATCTGCGTCCACAGGAGACCATACAAAAAATGTTCTTTTCCAGACAAAAAAAATCTCCTTTTATGATTAAAAAATCATGTATCTTTTAACAACTCTTCATGTATTTAAGAAATATGCATGTGAAAAAAGTGTTCAAGAGTTACCCTAAGTTGGTGATTCTTGAACTTGACATGAATAAATGCATGATCTTACCCGTTTCTTTGTATGGATTAAATCTACATGCAAGCCATGTTGAAATAGAACACATGTAGAATTTTAAACTGCGCTTTTATAGGTTAAGACCATCTTTGTTTGGGCCGTAGCTACAAGTTCTCAGATTATAGATTTTTTTTATAAATTAAGAGTGTGTGGTTTTTTTTCTCCCGTTGCAATGCACGGATCTTTTTGCTAGTCTAATAAAAAACCAACTAACCCATCTAATCTACTGAAAGGAAACAAGATCCAAGATTAAACTTGGGGTTCGAAGATCAAAGGGCTAGGCCGGCGTATGTCGATGAGGTTCTCTAGGGCAGGGATCGGAGGCTGCAGACAAGATCGGGATGAACTGATGGGCAAAACACAAGGAAATAGCCAGCAGCGGACCGAAGATGGCCGTGGGTGGTGTCAGTGTCCTTGTGCTTCCCGACTGGATCATACCAGCGCCATGCATGTGCACTGCATTGGCCAGCAGTGAAGAGGGCAAGGCCACGATGGCAAATTAAGATCAAATGGAACGCACATAGCACATGCCATTGATACGAGTCAGGGGTATGAAGATGGATGCTTGGCACGTCACACGGCCGCGTCAGTCATGGATTGCTCAACTGGTTTGGGCAAAAAGGTTTCGCTCGCTCACTAGAGCAAAGGAACATGGAGGAGACTGAGGTCGACGGGTCCGGTCCGGTCCTTTTTATAGATAGATAGATAGATAGACGATGCAAGCTAGTCTTGGAATTTCGATTCACACAAGAAACAGCCCCACGATGCATGGTTTGGCTAGCTTATTAATGGTTCACACAAGAAACAGCCCCACGATGGCTTGGCTTGGCTTGGCTACAAGAAACAGCACCACCAACAGCCAAAAGAAGCTGGTCCTTAGGCGCCATATTCTTTTGGAGATCCCGGAAATAATGAATGGTCCAACACTCCTATGTCGGAAACAGATATACACATATAAGGGAATCCATGATTTCCCACGCACGTACTCCCTACGTAAAAAAAAATATAAGAGCGTAACACAGTAAACAAAACACAAAAAATAATTTTCTTTACTGTGGGAGTATTATGCAAGGTTGGGAATAAATAAATCCCCAACACATAGCCAAGTCGTTTTTCCTTTCTGTAGCATAACAACACATATCTAGCAAAAAAATTGACTAGTAGAGGGTCTGCACTTGTAGCGTAATGGAGATGGAAAGTTCAATTATACATGAAGTGATCCAATTGCAGAACATTTCAGAAAAACAAAATAAAATGGGAAAAATAGTTTATAGTTGCGATTGGTTTACAAGGAATCATATGTCTTGGGTGACCAGAGCTATAGTGCTCCTTAACTCCAGTGAGATATGCAGCCAAATACAATCAATAAGAAACTGATCTTGTGTTTCAGAAGAAGAAAAAAATTGGTCCTCCAAGTTGTAATCAACCATCCATAGCAAAATATTTGCTCTTAGACAAAAAGTTACACGTCATCACTAACTTGCGATCCGGTAGGCTGTTGGATCCAAATAGCAATGGCGTAGATTTTTAACCCGCAAAAAAAAAAGCAATGGCATAGATTTTTAGTGACATGCCACCAGTAATGATATAGTGGTGACGTACCAAATATGTCAATGCCACCACTATTAAAAAAAATAGTGATGACATGGATTGAAAATGAGGCGCCACCAACTAAATTTGTGGCTAGCCCTTTTTTCCCCTAGTGCATCACCTCACCCTCCTAGACAACCTCAAGGAGACGTTCGCCAACCTGCGCGAGTACCAGATTAACCTGAACCCGGAGAAGTACGTGTTCGGCGTGCCACCTGGCCAGCCCCGTGGCTTCCTCGTCTCAGAGCGTGGCATCGAGGCCAACCCCGAGAAGATTAAGGCGATCGAGCGCGTGCGCAAGCCAGCTTGACTGCGCGAAGCTCAGAAGTTCACCGATTGCATGGCCTCTCTCAGCCGGTTGGGCGAGAGGGCTTTGCCCTTGTACCAGCTGATGAAGAAGACGACCGCGTTCAACTGGACCCCGCAGGCGGACGAAGCCTTCCGTGACCTCAAGTGCATGCTCTCCATCGCACCTGTCCTGGCCGCGCCGGCAGGGAAGGAGCCCATGCTAATGTACATTGCGGCCACCACCCGCGTGGTCAGCGTGGTGCTAGTGGTGGAGCGCCCGGAGGAGGCAAGGCGCAGCCGGTCTAGCGGCCCGTGTACTATGATACTATCTGAGCGAGATGTTCTCCCTCTTCAAGCAAAACTACTCCCACTACTAGAAGATATGCTACGGTGTGTATCTGGCCTCCAACAAGCTGAAGCAGTACTTCTAGGAGCACTCATCACCGTGGTGAGCATGGCTCCTCTCGGAGAGATCATCGGCCGCCGGGACGCCACTGGCCGGGTCACCATGTGGGCCATCGAGCTGGCTGCCCACACGATTTTCTACGAGCCTCGCACGGCTGTCAAATCCCAGGCGCTGGCTGATTTCCTCGTCGACTGGCCTAAACCTTCCAACCCAGCCGGCTCCGGCCCGTGGAAGCCGCCATCCTGGCGGTGGTGGAGGCACCATCCTGCGCATAACCAATTCTCACTTTCCTCCTGAGCGGCGACCTTCTTCATGCGTGATGGGCTAATATGACACATTAGCTTAGAAGATGCTAACTGAACAGGCTGCGCGATCCAAGCTGTTCATTTTGCTTTTAGAGACCTCCAATATGTGCATGCTTGCAGCCACTTGATTCTCTTTAATTACTTTCATTCCTGGCGGGGTGCGGTGACATTTTGATAACTAATAAATGTGTACGTGCAATGCATGTTAATATGAAAGTTATATTAGGTAGGATACCAATTCACCTTATTGCATGTTTATATTTGATAGAAAATTAGTTACACATTAATTATGTGGTTAGCACAAACATTGATATTTTTATGATATTAATTGCATGTTAAACATGTTGAGTGGTTTGATGTTTAAGATTAATTGGATCTGCCCCTTTGGTCTTTTTATATTTTGATGATAAAAATGAAAATGATGATTGGTTTGATGCCAAAAATTGACATGTCAATATTTTACAATTTTGTCAACCTAACATATTTGATTCTGACAGTGATATCCTCAGCCTATCAGGGTTCAAGTCCTGGTGCATTTTTCGGTGATGCGCGTTCCGTGGGAGGAGACGTTCTCGTCAACTACGAGGCACCTATGGTATCAAGATCATATGCCGACTCAGTCTCTCGTAGGTGCTCATAGGGATAGGGTGTGCATATGTGCGTTCATAGGGATGAATATATGTACGTATATATATGAGCGTTGTGTTCAATTTATCATTTTTGGCAATTTTGTCAACCTAATATAAAGTTATCAACTTATGGCAAGTCTTGCAATTGCCAACACGTGCGAACCAACCTGTGGTTGGATGGTTAGAGGGACTGTGGTATCCCAGCCCACCATGGTTCAAGTCCTGGTGCTCGCATTTATTCCTGGATTTATTTCAGGATTTCCAGCGATGCGCATTCAGTGGGAGGAGATATTCCCGTCGACGACGAGGTCCCTTCGGTGACTTCGTAAATTTCAAGATGTTATGCCGGCTTAGTCTTTCGGAGGTGCTCATAGAGGTAGGGTGTGCGTGTATGCGTTCATAGGGATGAATGTATGTGCGTGTATATGAGCGCTTGCGTTTGTATTATGTTCAAAAAAAAATTTGCCAACACGTTGGCTAGCCAAATTTTGGTTGTGAATCAATTACCCTGGGCGTATTTATGTCAACACACAAATGCAGATCGATGTGCTAAATAATCGCGTGATATTTTTGGCTTGCAGGTACGCTCGTACACAGCTATCCTCTTTTTCAAATTAACCGAGAAAACCCCCCAAAAAACATCACGTTGATTTCACCCATTAATTTACAGCATGTATAAATACACACAAGATTGGTTGCTTACCACGATAGTTCGTTGAGACACATCGTTCCTAGCGCTCTTCTTCGATCAAATCAGGAGAGTGTGCCACAGCTGATCATATTGGTGGTACTACCAACCATGGTATGCGTATGTTTCATCAGCTCAATATCTCAAAAGTATATATGCATGTGTAAATTTTGTTCCGATCAGCTGTGTATGTATACTCTTGATTGAAAACGGCAGAGGACTGCAGCACAACATGTCTCCTTGCTGCTGCTGCTCCTTGTGTCAATGGCCGCAGTTAGATCGACCGCCGGAGTGCAGCAAGGACAATGGTACAGCGTCATGGATTTCCATGCAGCTGGGGACGGCGCGACGAGTGATGTCGAGGTAACAATTGGAACACCATAACCTTTATCTATGATTCTGAAATCGTTATCATGTATGTTGCCCATCAGATTCAGATAGTTAATCTTTTGCTTATTTGTGCGCTGAAAGGCGTTCGAGGAGACATGGAAAGTAGCCTGCAGCAGCCACAGCAGCGAGGTGATCATGTACGTACATCCCCGCAGGAAAGGAAAGACATTCTTGCTGAACCAGACGAGGTTCAACGGACCCTGCAAGTCGCCCATCACCGTACAGGTCGGTTGACTTGACGATCGGTCCACTCTGAATAGTCTATCTTTTAATTGTGTAGTACTCCCTTCATAAAGAAATATAAGAGCATACTGGAATTGAGGTTAGTGTTTGTGCAGCTGGAGGGCGACGTGGTGGCGCCAAACTCCTTCTATTTAAAGCCATCAGACGTCCTGACCTTCTATGGCGTCGACAACCTGACGGTGAATGGGAGCGGCCAGATAGACGGGCGAGGCGCCCAGTGGTGGGATTGCTACAACCAAAAGGTAATTAAGCCCCAAATATATAGAGTATAGCTGTTGCTTCTTCAATATATATATTTATCTCCATATATTTGCAACAATCTAATCTGATATCTCTCTCGTATTGACAAAAATGCAATGACCGGCCAAGGGTATGTAAGCGTGCACTTACAGACACACAATACTTCCTCCCATTGTCCAACTAAAATAGAGATCCCTCTCGCAGTCGCTGTCGTTCGCGCACTGCAACAATCTACGGGTGACCAACATACGCCTCAAGGACGGCGTCGAAAAGAACATGATCATGTACGAGTGCACGCAGGTGCAGGTGCACAACGTCTCCATCACGGCGCCGGGCGACAGCCCCAACACGGACGGGGTCAATATGGGCTCCTCCAACCATGTAAACATCTCGTCTTGCTCTATGCACACCGGTATGTACGGATCGACAACCACCCTCCTTCCTTCAGATGGTACTAGTATATATTGCACTCTGTCTGGCCTCGAACGTAGGTATTTTGTGCATGCAGGTGATGATTGTGTGTCGATTCTATCGGGAACCACCAATGTTAACGTCACCAACACCACCTGCGGGCCTGGTCATGGCATCAGGTATACAAACAAACATACATACATACATACCACACCCATGCGTATATTGTACTCCCTCCGTCCTATAATGTAAGATATTTTTTGACGGTAGTATACATTGACCGTCAAAAAAGTCTTATATTATAGGACGGAGAGGGAGTAGTATATTAATGCACGCACGTGCATGCTCATAACCTTCTCTAGTGAGTAGCATACGTTGACCTTTTTGTATTCTGTATCTACGTATGTAGTGTGGGAAGTCTTGGAGGTGTTGCTGACGGCCCAACGCTGGTGGAAAAAATTACAGTGTCCAACTGCAGCTTCTTCAATACCACGACCGGTGTGAGGATCAAATCGTGGCAGGTAACATGCATCTACTGATGGTAGGCAGGTAACATGCATCTACTGATGGTCGATCCGTTTCTGTACATGTATGACTTCTTTCTTCTATAATGCAAAGGCAGAGCTCCTATTGTTCACGTCAAAAAACAAGCATCTACTAGTACGTACATGGTTGTGCCTTGCATGTGTTTAAAGATATAGTTACTGACGGTGGCATGCATACACATGCATGTTCCATGTACATATCATAGGTTACCTGCAAACCATATATAGTAGGTATATATATCCCCTAATATATACATATGGTATGATTCAATGGATACAGGGATGGCAAGGCACTAGCAACCGGATTCCTTTTCATCAAACTCAGAATGACTGCCGTCCGGTTGCCTATCGATATCGACCAGTTCTATTGCCCCCAAGGAAACTGTCCACCACAGGTGAGGGATCCTGTCCGCACCACCACTTGATCAATGGTTGCCTTAAAGAAAGAAGGGAACAATTTCTGAAATTGAACGAAACCCTATATATTGCTTTTGCCTTTGCAGGATGGTGGTGTGGCCATAACAGACGCTCGATTCGTCGACATCCAGGGGACGTCCTCAGAACGAGAGGCCATCAAGATCATGTGCAGCAAGAGTGTGCCATGCCACGACATCTACCTCAAAAACGTCAACCTCTCTTGGGGCCAACCACATTGCCCCGGCACAAGCTATTGTTCAGAATGCCCATGGAAGCGTCACGGGAACGGTGAAGCCACAAACACAGTTTGCTGGCAATTGATCACAAGTCGTTAATGGACATATACGACTAGGGAGCGGTGCTATGCTTACCTTACATGAGCGCCATGCAAGGCAGACTAGTGCTAAAATTATATTTGTTCAAATGATGGTTAATGCCATCCCACATCGTCATGCCTACATCCTCTCAATGTATTGTATGACCAACTAGTACTATAAGAGGTGTTGTCTATGGCAGCAATTCAGATTTTAGAGTGTCTCGCATGATTCCGATTCCGACGACCGGCCAAACATAATGTAGGGGTTGTTCACCACGCTTGCCGCAGGTGAAGTCTCACATAAACCTAGCCATGGTAACAGAATCAGTTTGAGCAAGATGCCATTGTATAGCTGCTAGCTCCAGCACACGGTGCATGTAGGTTGCATTGTCGTTGTGGATGGGAAAGAGAGGGGGCTTAGGGCATATCCAACGGTAAATCCTCCAACTCTAACACTCAAATATCATCATTTTCTCATCAAAATGTAACATCTTAAATATAAGTAGATATCCACCAATACATTTGACACGGAAATATACAATATTTAATAAACTAATTAATCTAAGGAGTCCTGGAAAACACCTCATTGGACACATCAGAGTGGGCAAACTCGGTGTCGGCTGGAGCAGCTGGGGCCCAAGAGGCGACTGGTGTGGCAGTGACGATCTTGGCTTTCTCGTTGGCATAGAAGCGTGCGTGGCCGCATCTCATCCTACCCACCTTCTTCTATTGGGCAGGCCGATCAAGGGTGGCACAGGTTTTGCATGCCGCGCCTTGGATCGGGCCTTGTGACAGGCCGCGAGCGCCTCCTCCTCTCCTTTGCACGGGGGATGGGACCACGCGACCCCGAGACGGAAGTGACACCGCCTGATGAGATCAAGGAAAAGATCAATGAACTTGAGAAAGTCTCCAAACCATGTGCAAATACAATTGGTCCAGAGATTGATTTTTATTGGATGATGAGCAAAGATCTCGAAGTCAAGGTGAATAGTCTCTACAGTAAGATGGATACCCTCTTTGATTTTACCACCCAGCTCTTTGCAGAAACCAACCTTCTTACGAAGTTGGCCACCGAGCAACAACGAGGAATCTCTGTGATGTGTCATTTCAAATGTATCGGTCTCGCACGCAACGTGAAGAAGGCGGAGGAATCCAAGGAAGCTAAGGAGGAAGGAACCTCGGCCAGACCCAACACCCGGTCTGAGGGCTGTGGACTTTTCTTGGCCACGCATCGGCGTTGAAGATGCCCTAGGTTCTCTTTGCTGGTCTGGCCTGCCATGCGTGCCAAATGCATGCATGCAAAGTCTGACAGCTGTGGACCTTTCTTGGCCACGCATCGCAGCAACAAGGACCAACGATACGTACCTGCAGAGTTCAAGTTCACCCCTACCTCTTCTTCAGCCAACCAGTGACTTGAGACTTGACTTGCACACACACTCATTTCAGATTTTTCAGGCATGCGCGGACTGACCAGACCACTTACGAGGAGAGACGTACCGGTTTGACACCGTGCGTGCAGTTTTGTGCCTAGCTCGGACAAATTAAGCTACGAAACTACTATGCAAACGACAAACGCTGGCCGATTTAGAGACGACACTACATCCAACGGATGTGCTACAGTGTATCCTATGCATGGATGGTTTGATTGACTGTATCGTCCCAAAATCGGCTATGCAGCATCGTCTGTGTAGCAGCACTCAATTAAGCTACACCAACTCGAGTTGACGATGCACCTAGCTACTAGCTAGGTTGATGAATGGTGAACGTGAGCAGCGTCTGGTCCGGTGTGTGACGCAACAGCTGCGATTTGGGACTCGGCTAGCGGCCGCTGCATGCATGTCCTGTCACGATTTCACCAGCACACGATCCACGAGACTGCATGCGCCTGGCTTTGGACTTGAGCGAGCTCCAGATGACTTGGCTACCGCGGCCGGACGAGATTGCATGCGTTTGCGCTGGAAATGTTTGCATGCGTACGTATTTGGCTACGGGTCAAATCAAGTCGGCGTGACGCGACTCTTCATCTATTGCTCCTCTATAGTCCACTAGCTAGCTGTAGCTAGGCCTCACTACCTAAGTGCCTGACTTGCTTTGCTTAAAGTTTGACTGCTGCTTTGGTTCTACTCTTCATCTCACAGTTTGCACTACCCAGCTGGTAAGTACGTACTAGATTACCTAGCTAATCAGAACGAATTTTGCGTCATGATCAGTTAGGATTCACCAGAACTCGTCAAGAAGCAACCTATAGCTGCCGTCTCCCCTAAAAAGTTAAGGTTTCCTTGCCTCCTGTCGGCGCCGCCGTCAGTTCGTCTATCTCCGGTGGCCTTAATTAGGGCCATAAGAGCAGAGTGGATCCTGGCCCTTGCCGTGAGAGGGGCTCCATTTTTAGATATTTCTTCAAGTTTTGTTAGGGTTTGTGTCCTATTCAAAAAAACGGGACGGCGGCGGCTCCCTGAAGATGGAATAAAATTCTCCCCTTCTAGTCCTCGTTTCGGTGGTGCTTGCAGCATCGTCGGTGGGTGTGTGGAGGTGTGTCTCCGGAGGATACGTTCATAGTTGTCGGTTCTCCCCGTTGGATACGTTCATAGTTGCCGGTTCCCCCCGTTGACGTTGTTGCCCGTTCTGAGACCATCCACATTTGCACGTGCCTGCGGCATCGCCTAATAATTATTTTTTAAGTGGGAATAAAACGTCTTCGAAATGGATTGAAAGTTGACGTGTGGTCTTAATATATTGTAGATAGACCGTTTGTCAAATTTCATCGCATTGAGAGGTCGTTTGATATCCAAATCGTTAAACTATAGCGGCACTACATAGCTAGTGAGCAAGTACAGGGATTGATCACCGAAATACATATTCTGTTGCATAATTAGGCCCCTTGTATTTCTATGATTATTAAGTTTCGTGACCTGCTTGCAAGCTAATCGATCTTGTGGCATATCCTCTTGAACTCCGCAAGGTGGTCGTCGAAGAGGGCCACGTAGGCCTCCATGCTGCCGTCGCCCAGGGTGGACGGCACCAGGAACAGGCTGCCCTCCATGGGGTAGTACGTCGGCATGACGCGGAAGGGCCCGCCGCCGCCGAAATTCAGGCCGTGGAAGTTGATCCCCAGCCACGCGTCCACCTCCAGGTCCGGGCACAGCACCGCCTGCTCGCTGTCCGCCGTTGAGACCAGCCCCTCAGCCTCCACAACGCCGGAGGAGGCAAGGTCCACGAAGGACCGGAAGTAGGCGTTGTCCACGTCCGCCACGGCGC
The DNA here is from genome assembly GCF_018294505.1 of Triticum aestivum. Classification (NCBI taxonomy): domain Eukaryota; kingdom Viridiplantae; phylum Streptophyta; class Magnoliopsida; order Poales; family Poaceae; genus Triticum; species Triticum aestivum. The sequence continues at coordinate 590,352,918 of NC_057803.1, read as the reverse complement.
GGTAGACGAGCTCCGCCGCGTGGCCCACCGGCCGGGACATGAGGTCGCCGGCGTCCGTGCGCGGGAACGCCCACAGGACCACGTTGCCGAAGTAGTCGCGCGGCATGGGCGGGCGCATGCGCGTCCGGCCGTTCATGGAGATGCGGACCTTGGTCGTCACGTCGGCGCCCAGGCCGCGCGCCGCGGTGATCGCGCGCCAGAGGTGCGCCACCACGCTCTGGAACGTCGTGTAGCCGCGCCGCGATGGCGGGAGCCCCGACGAGGCCCGCGCCTTGAGCCGCGCCACGAAATCCTTGCTCAGGTGCATCATGTGCACCTTCACCTTGTCGTGCCCCGCCGCGCCAAAGCCGATCTCCTCCTTCTCGTCCATCGTGTTTGGTGCCGGCGCCCTGTACTCCACCTCCCGATGCGGGAACTCCACGAGCGGCGGCTCGCGCGGCGCGAACCGGGTGCCGCGGTCGCAGACCGGGAGCGGCGACACCGGGAGCTGCCGCGTAGCGAGGCCCCACGCCGCCAGGAAGTTGGCCGTGGCCTGCCCGTCGGCGATCTGGTGGTGCCCTGCGAAGCCCACGGCCAGCGACCCACAGGAGAAGCGAGTCAGCTGCACCTGCACCAGCTCCACAGGGCCGTCGTCGATCCTCGGGTGCAGCCGCCTCACCTCAGGCGACGGCCCGGACGGCACGGACACCGCCATGGGCGCGTCCACCTTGGCCTCCACAAAGCGCGCCCCGGCGTCGTTCAGTAGCACCGACCGGCGCCCGTCGGGACCGTCGCCGATCTGCCCGGCCCACTCCTGGTACACGGCGAGCGCCTTGGCCAGGCCCAGCTCGACCTCGCTGTTGGGCGGGTTCGGCGGCCGGAACGCGAAGATGATGGCGACGTGCTCCCCGTACGTCACCTTGTCGAACACGGAAAGCGGCACCCACTGCGCACGCTCCGGCGCCTCGCCGTCCTCGTACAGCGGCTTGACGATCTTGGAGCTCTCGATCTTAACCTTCATGCTGGTGCTTACACTGTCAGCCTCTCGAGATCTCTGTTTGATTTTGCTTGCACCAATGTGCATGCATGCATGACGTACGTACTCTGATCTGAGTCCGAGTGAGGAGCGTACGTGCTTCACTCCTTTGAGTCCGTGTCACTGGCTAGCTGTAGTAGCTTACAACAGAGACGATATGCTATATATGGAAGCAAGGCCAGGCTATGTAGCCTCTTTTTTGCGGACAAAAATGTGAACGTAGAACGGAAAATTGAGACGCGTATGTATCCCGTACTTACGTAGAGACATTGCTTTTGAAGACATGATCGAACTGGCCCAGCTCGATCGTCTACGTACGTCTTCGGAGTTTCACATGTTGATCTGATTAAACGTCTGGCTAATTAGTTTAATTCGATATCTCAAGTCTCAACCATATATATACTGTATTTCGTGTGCGCCATTCTCTCATTAGTTAGTTAGCTTCTCGATCGGCGACTCTCGCCTGTTTGCTTACCGCAGCAGACAACGATAGAGTTTAGTGCAGGAAATTACGTACTTTACGTAAATTTCATCTGGTGCATGCCATTGTTAACTCTCGCCAGGTAGCTTAGTACATCTCGTTCGTGGGAACGGAGTGTCCGAGGTTGGCTAGCTTGTCTTGTCTGAAAGAGTGGCGGCGTTCCGGAGTTTTGCAGGGAAACAACGATGCGATGGTGCATTGCATGCATGCCGCTGCCAGACACACACACGATCTAAAAATCGAATTCTAGTGCTAGCTAGTGCAGCAAACTGTGAGAGCATGCATGCATGCATGCATGCATGGATTCGATACGGTTACGTAGTACTAGACTACTAGTACGTACGGCCGGAGCAGCAGTCAAATTTTAAGCAAACAAGTCAAGCATTGAGGCAGTGAGGAGTTGATCGAGGATATATATACTACTCCCTCCGTTCATAAATATTTGTCTTTCTAGACATTTCAACAAATAACTACATACGAAAAAAAATAAATGAATCTACATTCTAAAATATGTCTACATACATCCGTATGTGGTAGTCATTTGAAATGTCTAGAAAGACAAATATTTGATGAAGAGTCGCGTCGCGCCGACTTGATTTGACCTGTAGCCAAATACGTTTCTGCCAAACATTTTCTATACTTCTATACTATTATTAAAAGAGCAAACATAAACTCCTCTAAAGCCACACAACAAACTGTACACGAATTAATCAGGACCCTTCGATTAAATAAAGTTAAAAACATCCTACTGTCCATATTACACCGATGGTTAGCTAACCAGATCAACGTCTCAGATCGAATGTTCTGCCAAGCAGACGCTATGGTCTGTGAATCGTACGCGCTCGGCAATCCTCGATCCCCACGGCCCACCCCGCCTAATTTGCGGAAAGCAATTAGTCCGTGATCTCCCTCACACGATCCCCTTAATTGTGGAAACAACCGGATATTTTCCTTCTTTCTCTCCACCTCTTTCTTCCAAAAAGAAAATTGCTCCCTTCCCTTGCCCGCTCACCTCTCCCCACGCCCCGTTGCCTGTAGGTTGTTTGCCGCCGCCCCACGCGACGCAGGAGGGGATCTCCCATGCTTTCCGTCTTCTCTCATCCCCACGACAAGCGCGTGGCAGAGGGTGGAAATGGTGACCACCATCTCTCTCCTCTCCCTCGCCCCGCTCCGACTCACCCACAGCCGCATCAACCATCTCCGTGCCCGGTGGGGGCATGGGGAGTAGGCTGCTCTTGGTGCTCGACCGGGCGCTCACCGACGAGCAAGACTATCACGAGTGCGCCCAGGTGCAGCACAAGGGCATGGAGGCGGACGTCCTGCTACTGCCTTGGTCTCCACCCCATCGTCGTTGCCTTTCCCCTTCCTCCTCTGGCCCTGAGACATCTTGTTGTTGTGTCCACCACGTCCGGTCTTCGTCCGGCCATCCAATCTCCTCCTTCCCTATGAGGTATGCATGAGCAGCTAGATAGGTTGTTTCTTTCTCATCCACCGCGGCATCAATTCTCTGTCTTGTCAAATCAAATCTATCAATTCCACTAGGGTATGGATGGGGCCTTCACACGATTTCTTGGCCAGATCACCCCTTGGGTGTATTGTCCATGGCAGGATCATGCATGTTGTTGTGCTCCTTGATTCCATTTTCTGGATGATATGTGTACGATTGGTGCGCTATCTTATCTTGTGTGGTTACAAATTCAGGTTCTTTTACAATGGATGATGTATGATAGCTTGGTGTTTTTTATTATGGTAATAATAATTAATTAGTACTATGCATCTGAATACCCTTGTGCATACAATTGTTGTATATTTGCAGAATTTGATAGATAGATTATAACTGTTGCTCTTTGTAGATTTTGTACGAAGGAGAGAAGTCGAACCATGGGGAAGATAAAGGCGGCCGCTAAGCCACCCCCTAGGAACCGGATGCACAAATGCGATACGGTCTTTTCCTGCCTATTCTGCAGTCATGGGAGCAGCGCTGAATGTCGGATGATAGTACCATCTTCACGTATTTTTACCGTTAGTTGGTTTATACTAGATGGTTATCTATCCATTCAACATTGTAACATGCCTTCATTTTTCTTCAATGATACAAATTAAGAACTTGATTGGTGAGGCTAATTGTCAAATCTGCCAGGAAAGCTTCAGCGCCACTGCAAAATGGTATGTCCAAATCATACATAAAACTGCATACTGTACCTCCTAACATGGAAGTAGATGCCGTACTGATTGGCTCTCAGCTAGAAAATTCCACACCAGGCATCTCATTTGGCTTTGTTCCATCTCAACCTAATTGATTGCAACTCTGGGAACAGAGTATAGCTCATGTATAAATTTCGTACAACCATGTCCATTTCATATACTCTTGGTGGCTTAGCCATTCTAATCAACTATATTACTCCCTCCTTTCCAAATTACTCATCGTGGTTTTACTCGCCGTGGTTTGAACTAAAACCACGATGAGTAATTTGGAACGGAGGGAGTATAATACAGCATAACTGAGGTAGTAACTCATGCAGGGTTATATACGGATTCGGTTGCCATTAAATGATGTCTGTAAGATGGAAATCAATAAATAGCGTCCATGCCATCATCTCCCCATATACACTTGCACTGAACACCAAACATGGCTGCTACTTTGATTCAGAACGGGTCTTGCCTAATTCTCTTGATCAAAGCATTGTACTACACTGCTACCCTGCATGAAAACAAAAACTTAGATTTTGTACATTTCCTTTGCTATTTCTCAGTTCTCAAAATCCCGGTTTTTGTTTGATTAACCGGTGAGGCAAAGCTTATGCTTCCGTTTCAAAATCATAGTTTTTTTGTTTTCAAAATCATAGAAAATCCATGGCATCTCTCACAAAGTCACAATGCTTGTGTGTTCGATGATTTGAAACAAATAGAACACTTTTTGGTCACAGGAGCACCCCTCCGCCTATTGTTCTTAGCACAATCAAAAATAAGGCAAAGCGTTTGGGTCACTGCGGGTGCCAAAAAATTAGGGACAATAACATGAAAGAGTAACTTTTTGGTTATAAGTGTGTCTATTTTAACACAAACTCTGTTATCTTCTCAGTTAATCGATATGGTGAAGCTTATGCCTCCTTTTGAAAAAAATAAAAATTAACTGTTAGAGATATTACCATAATGCTATTTGATTACTATTATGGATATGTGATCATTGACTCTTTGCCTTTTGTACATTTGATGATATATTTCAATTGCATTGCATAACTTTATTTTACGATGAATACCAAGGTGCAAATTCCTGGCTCCGCCACTGCCTGCATTCATGAAAATTTATGAATGGGACAATCTTTTGTTCTGGTGTATCAAATGTCTTTGAACATCCATGCATTGAGACTGAAATGAATGCAATGATAGTTGGCATTCACGCTTCAGGTATGAGATCAGCTCAATAATTTCCAATTAGGTATCTTTCTTTGAACAAAGGGGTGGATAGGAGAACACGGTTTGAACCCCTCTGTAGAATGAAATTTTTTCATGATACATAGTTCACAATTTTCATAACTTAAATACAAGTAGGTTCCAGTTGCGATTCCAATGTATAATCCGATTAGTTTTTACTCATGTTGCTTTGTCATCCTCTTTGCAAGCATGTGATTTGATTCCGCATATTTATTTGACATGTCCGGTTGTATTAGGTAACCTATATTTTAGTATATGTACATTTAATCTTGTGATTGTATCTCCATGAAGAATTGTCAATTTCACGTGACATATTATCTTGGAAATGTTATATATGTGTGAGGTTTGGCATGCTATTGGAAATTAAAATAAAGGGTCTTGAAATTGTGTCCTTCAGTTTTACCTTATTGATGTTTTGTTTTTAATGAACATTAGTCGAGATGTGCATAGAAGAAACATGAATGTTAGCATCTTGTTACAGCATAGTTACTTTATGGGATATGATTAAGTAACTAATGTAAGACATGAAAATACGCGTCTACTCTTGCAGTCTGTTTCCTTGTATAAAATTTAATGCAAAATTTAATGCTTCAACAAGTTCATATGCTAAATATCTTTTTTTATTACTTTGTGATATAATGTATGGACATATTATCTGTTGGTAACTATCGGGAACATCGTTTCATGTATGGCAGCAGGGAAGGATAAATTTGAAGCTTTGCAGATTGTATGCCTGGGTGAGAGTGAGGAGGATAGCTGACTCTACATTGTGTAAATTATTGTGTATCCACAGAAGTAGGAAGGATGCATTCCATGCCCTTAATGCATGGGTGAGCGAGTTAGGAGGAAAACACATTGTACATTTTTGAATTTGTGGTGTATCGAGGTCCTGAAGTTCATGCAACTATTCTACGGTATTTTCGTTGGTAAATTTGTTTCTCACACATCTTGTTTGCCTCTTTAAATTGTTTGAAATAGCCTATGATATATTTGGTCTTCACATTTTTAGCACTTTATTTACTCTTGATCGACCATCTTGACATTGTTTGATTGCATTCCTTTGAACCTTCTTGACCATCTTACATCTCATAATATATAAGACAATGTGCATATGATATAGTGAACAACTATTGTGATCCTTTATATGTTATCGAAATGCGGATTTTTGACAGTTCATGTATGTGCATGATGCTTGGATAGTGCCCACTAGGTAGGGCTTGCGTTTGGTACTGATTTAGTATACCCCATAGAAGTAAGATGAGATACACATTTTGTTGTATCAACAAAGGATAAATCATCAAGATGTCAGCTCAATGAGTACAAAAATCATTGCACATCATGCTTGTAGATATACGAGGACTGAAACTATGAGCTTAGAAATTAAAATTCTGAATTATACGTGCGTTGCACGTGCACGCTTACTAGTCACAGCAAGGTCTCCCCTCGCCGAGTCCCAAATCGCAGCTGTTGCGTCACACACCGGACCAGACGCTGCACACATGCGCATTGTCAACTCTGGTTGGTGTAGCTTTGTCCGAGCTGGGCACAAAACTGAATGCATGGTGTCAAAGAATTGGGGCCACGACCGCCACCTGTACGTATCCACTATGCACCACGTGCAGCTTACTCATGCGTCGTCTCGTCAGTGCGCGCATGCATGCCTGAAAATCTGAATCAAGTGTGTGTGCAGGTCAAGTCTCAAGTGACTGGTTCGCTGAAGAAGAGGCATGCATGGGTGGTGAACTTGGACTCTCGTACTACTCCCTCCGTTCCAAATTAGTCGTCGCAGAAATGAATATATCTAGAACAGCGTTGGTCGTTGTTGCTGCGATGCATGCGTGGCCAAGAAAGGTCCACAGCCCTGAGACTTTGCATGCGCTTGTTTGACAGGCAAGGCAGGGCAGGCGGCTGGGGCGAGCAAAGGGCATCTCCACGTATCTGGACGTTTTTTACTGTCCAAAACGGCGTCGTAAATCTGGGAATTCACGCAAACCTAATGCAAATTTAGAGGAGGTTTGCGGGAGGATGGAGCGGGCACGTGGTGCGCCTCATGCCTCCGATCGTTATACTAGCTCTGTTGAACATTAACCCAACAGACACGTGGGACTCAGTTTGGAACTTAACCTGTCCAGCCAAGTTGCACGTGGGACTCTGTCGTGCTATTTTGACGAACAAACATTTGAAGATAAACCCGAGCCGCCCTGCGTGCAACTTGGCCCGAATACAACAAGACACCTACTGTTTGAATGCAAGGCTGACGTGGAGGTTTGGAAGCTCCTTGGGATCGATGAGATCATCAAAAAGGCCTTGCTAGTCGACAAGGCAGGTGAAGTAAATTTGGAGCATCTGTTGTGCGTTCCTGAGCAAGATGTCCAAGTGCTTGCTTGGGCTACCAAAGTTGAAAGAAAAAGTGGTGACACCGATGACAGCCTGCTACTTGTGGTATGAGCACTGTAAGTTGACACACAGAGAAGGAACACGAAATGCTACTGAAATTAATATGGCAGTGAGATGTTTGGCAGCTAACTATATTATCTCATACAGTCCTAAGGCCAAAGTGAGATCAGCCGCTTGGTTGAAACAAAGATATGACTACGTTAAGGTAAACATTGATGCAGGTTTTGATGTGGACACGCTCCAGGGACGGTTCATACGAGACCATCATGAAAAGTTCATTGCAGCTGCAAATGAAAAGATTGATTTTTGCTTTGACTCATTCACGACGAAGGCAGTTGCAGTGAGGTTTCGAATGAACCTGACACGTACAGTTGGATGCAGTAAGATCGAGGGGAAAATATCTGGTGCTACCGTCTCTTAGGTGCTACCGTGAAACGGGCATCCGAGAGCCATTGGATCTCATATCCGACGACATCTAAGAAGCTATTGTATCTGCGCGTAATTTTCAAACTAGAATGACGTTGTTTGACCGAAAACTACCAAAAATTTCTAGAGTGTTTGACAAAAAAACTACCAGTTTAGGGGTCGGCGTCCCACAGAACTACCACTTTTAAAATTTTGACCGAAAACTACCGAAAATTTCTTAATCTGTCCCTAGAAACTACCAGTTTCGGTTGATGATCGTTTAGACTATTTAAACAGAAAACTGACAGGACTGGCCCGGGCGTTTGAGGCTCGTTTAAGGCGCCCGTCTGGGTCAAAATTTCGTGGCCGATCAGTAACTGGCTTATCCGCCTGGGCGTTAGAAGCAGGTTTGGGGCACCCGGCTGTAGATGCTCTTAGGGAATCTCCATGGCGGTGCCATAAAACACCCGCAACCGTTTGAACGGACGCATCGGGACGTTTTTTTACTATCCAAAGCGGTGTAAAATGTCGGATGCGTTTGCGTGTCCGAATTCCCATAAACCGAATGCAAAGTTAGAGGATGTTTGCGGGAGTATGGACCGGGCATGTGGTGCGCCTCATGCCTCCGATTGTTATACTAGCTCGGTTGAACATTAACCCAACATACACGTGGGACTCTGTTTAAGGAAATACAGCTCGGACTAAAATCCATCCAAACAGCTTCTTCTATACATAGCAAATTTTCATCTTTTTTGCCACAAATATGTTTTCTGGTATTCTTTTCATGAAATTTCACACGAAAGTAGATTGGAGACCCAAGTTTGATATCCCTAAATCCCTTTTTCTTTTCTTGGTATTTTTTTCAACTTAACATTCATATAGGGGCTGGAGCACCCCGGTGCTACAAAACCTCTTCCGGCTGTAGATGCTCCAATAAATTTCATAGGTTGCATATATGCTCTTCTCAATGGGTAGTAATTACTGTAAAATTATGGAGTAAAAGATGGAATTAACTGATGAGCCTAAAGGTGTTGGAAGGAGTAGGACAGGACAGCATCACATCTGTTGTTTATCACTCCCTAATTCCAAGTTTAGAGGGTGGTTTGATAATTCTGATGAGTGTTGTTAAGCCTGTACACGTGTTCCTATCCTATGTAGTCATATATCTCTTATAAATGCAAATACCTGAGGCAATAGTGGGCAGAAAAGAGTTGGCTGCGTGCTGCAGGTGGGAACGTCTTGTGGGCCCTATGTGCATATGGACACCACCATCGCCATCCCTCCACCTTTCAAGTTTTCGTCGCATCTCTTTATTTTAACCATCCCTCCGACATAATCAATCAATAGTCAGAGACTCATAGTAACTGGTTCCTCAGGCCACCACCAGCGCCATTGATTGTCTTTGCAACGGTGTGTGTCTGCTCCTTGTGATTTCAAAAGTAAAAAAATAAAAAATTGTTAGGTCCACATATATACTGGTGTTGAACAGAATCAAAGAAAAACAAATTTACCTCCTAGCCTCCTACTCCCTCCGTTCCAAATTACTCGTCGCAGAAATGGATGTATTTAGAACTAAAATACATATAGATACATCGATACTTGCGACAAGTAATTCGGAACGGAAGGAGTACAAAAGTTGGAGAATAACACTGTTGGTAATGAGTGAGTGAGAGAGAGAGGGGGGGGGGGGGGGGGGGGATATGTCATGGGCGTGGGTCCTGATGTAGGCGAATGGAGACACCACTGTGGTCTGTAGCCAAAATCGACCCTTCAATCATAGTTCACTCACCAGAAAAGAAAATGCAGTCACAACACACGCGATCCCTTGATTTGGAATGAACTTGCCACCTTTTTACCATATATCTTAGTGACCCTACCACTGATTTGGAAGCAGCCTACCAGTCTTCAGACCAAAAGTAGACAAGACCACATGCAGGTAACTTTTAGGCGATGCCGAGCTCCTTTCCTCGACCCTCCTTCTGCTCCATCTTGTAAGCAGACATGGAAGCAGCAGCAGACGAGGAGAGGCCCCTGCTACATCTGCAACCGCTGCTTAATCAGGTATACTATCTTACACTCCACTTCTCTTCTTCTCTTACTCCTTGTCAGTCCTCCGCGAGAGATTTACAGTTTCAATTTTCCAAACTGGATGTCCTGGTACTGTGATGTATGATGTAGGTTCAGAATACACCAGCGATGGATCTGTTGACATCAACAATTAGCCTGCTCTGAAGCACAACACAGGCAATTGGAGGGCGTGCTACATGATTTTAGGTACCAGACAAGAGCGATTCACTCATGCAAACTGCTCCTGTTTTTTCTCTTCTTCTCTTTTTGCTGCTGACCCCCTCAACGCATCTCAGGCGTCGAGTTTTGCGAATGCGTCGCCTTCTTTGCAATCGCGTCCAACTTGGTGACCTACCTCACCACGGTGCTCCACGAAAGCAAGGTCGCCGCCGCGCGGGATGTCTCTGCCTGGGTTGGCGCATGCTTCCTCGCGCCACTTATTGGGGCCTTCTTGGCTGACACATATCTGGGAAGATACTGGACGATGGTTGTTTCCCTTCCGGTCTACACCATTGTAAGTACGGCTAGCACAGCACGGCTAACCCACCAGATCTCTGTAATGATAATTGCGACTCTCAACACTGCAAATTTGACAGGGGATGCTCGTGCTCACGGTCTCAGCATCAGTCCCGACATCCTACTACCATGGTGATGTTCATCATGCTGTGGTGGTGTACCTAGGACTTTATCTTGCCGGGCTTGGGAGCGCTGGCATCAAACCCTGCGCGTCGGCCTTCGGTGCCGACCAGTTCGACAGCGGGGACCTGACAGAGCTGGAGAAGAAGGGCTCCTTCTTCAACTGGTACTACTTCCTGCTCAATCTCGGCTCCCTTCTGTCGAGCACACTGCTTGTTTGGCTGCAGGACAATGGTTGGTGGGGGCTTAGTTTCGCGATCCCAACGGTGCTCATGGCCTTGGGCCTAGCAGTGTTTGTTGGTGGCTCCAGAGTGTACAGGTTCAGGAAACTGAGAGCAAGCCCATTCACGAGCATCTGTCAGGTGCTCGTTGCGGCCATCAGGAAGTGGCATGTGCAACTGCCAGATGATATATCGTCCTTGTACGAGCCGACCAGTTCGTCATCAGCACCTGAATCAAGTCACAATATTCAGCATACGAATCAATTCAGGTACTTCAATTATTGCATTACTAAAATCAATCCATAGTCTAAATTTGACATTTAGAAACAAGTTATTTCATTGAGCTATGACATCTTTTTGTGCAATTGTGAGGTGTGACATCTTTTTTGCAAGCACAAAAGATATCAGAAAATGAGTAGCGTTTTGGTGACCGAGCACCATGGAGCCCTTTATTTTTGAAAAATTCAAAATTCAAACTTTTTAACTTCAAAAATTTCTGAAAATAAATATGCAACTATACACGGATGAAATGTATGTGCATGTAAAAATTCAAGATGAAATACTTCGAAATGCGACCTACACAAAAAAGACAAATTTCTGAACTTTGAGGATGAATAGTAACATGTGTTAAAAAGCCTCAGATTTGTCTTTTTTGCACAGCCTTCATTTCAACGTATTTCATCCTAAAAATTTACACACATGTGTGTTATGCCTCCATGTATATCTGTAATTTTTTTCAGATTTTTTGAATTGTAAAAATATGAATTTTCATGAATTTTGTGTTTTTCAAAAACCGGCCTCCATGGAGGCCGAGCTCCAAAAGGCATTTTCGTCAGAAAATTTGCTACAAAACGATATCTAGAAACTGCATCTATGAGTAGACTTAAAGTGCGAGACCTTACCTCTTATATATAAGTTATAATTATGTGATTGCATTCTTCAGGTTTCTAGACAAGGCTGCCGCGGTGCTGCCCCCGTTAGACAAGACATGCACGGCGTTGCCGATGTGTTCATGGAGTTTCTGCACAGTGACCCAAGTTGAGGAGCTGAAGATACTGCTACGGATGTTACCCGTCTGGGCGTCGTTCGTGATCTTCTACTCAGTCGCTGGGCAGAGCGCATCGACATTTATCGAGCAGGGGATGGTCATGGACAACCACGTCGGCCAGTTCGCAATCCCACCTGCCTCCCTCTCTATTGTCAGCGTGTTCAGCGTCCTTATTGGGGTTTTCATCTACGAATCCGTGCTAGTGCCACTCGTGCGGCGTTATACCGGCAAGGCGAAGGGCTTCTCGCAGACGCAGCGCCTAGGAATTGGCTTTGCACTGTCCATGCTGACCATGGTGTACTCAGCAATGCTTGAGATGAAAAGGCTGGCCATCGCGCAAGCCAGTGGCCTGGCAGACCAGAATGTGCCTGTGCCAGTGAGCATTCTGTGGCAAGTTCCTGCATATGTCAGCAATGCTTGACACGTCTCCGGTCAATAACCAATAGCGGGACCTGGATGCCCATATTGGCTCCTACATATTCTACGAAGATCTTTATCGGTCAGACCGCATAAGAATATACGTTGTTCCCTTTGTCATCGGTACGTTACTTGCCCGAGATTCGATCGTCGGTATCCAATACCTAGTTCAATCTCGTTACTGGCAAGTCTCTTTACTCGTTCCGTAATACATCATCTCACAACTAACATCTTAGTTATAATGCTTGCAAGGCTTATGTGATATGTATTACCGAGAGGGCCCAGAGATACCTCTCCGACAATCGGAGTGACAAATCCTATTCTCGAAATACGCCAACCCAACATCTACCATTGGAAACACCTGTAGTACTCCTTTATAATCAGCCAGTTACGTTGTGACGTTTGGTAGCACCCAAAGTGTTCCTCCGGCAAACGGGAGTTGCATAATCTCATAGTCACAGGAACATGTATAAGTCATGAAGAAAGCAATAGCAACATACTAAACGATCGGGTGCCAAGATAATGGAATGGGTCATGTCAATCAGATCATTCAACTAATGATGTGACCTCGTTAATCAAATAACAACACATTGTTCATGGTTAGGAAACATAACCATCTTTGATTAACGAGCTAGTCTAGTAGAGGCATACTAGTGACACTCTGTTTGTCTATGTATTCACACATGTATTATGTTTCCGGTTAATACAATTCTAGCATGAATAAGAAACATTTATCATGATGTAAGGAAATAAATAATAACTTTATTATTGCCTCTAGGGCATATTTCCTTCAGTCTCCCACTTGCACTAGAGTCAATAATCTAGATTACACAGTAATGATTCTAACACCCATGGAGCCTTGGTGCTGATCATGTTTTGCTCGTGGAAGAGGCTTAGTCAACGGGTCTGCAACATTCAGATCCGTATGTATCTTGCAAATCTCTATGTCTCCCACCTGGACTAGATCCCGAATGGAGTTGAAGCGTCTCTTGATGTGTTTGGTCCTTTTGTGAAATCTGGATTCCTTTGCTAAGGCAATTGCACCAGTATTGTCACAAAAGATTTTCATTGGACCCGATGCACTAGGTATGACACCTAGATTGGATATGAACTCCTTCATCCAGAGTCCTTCGTTCGCTGCTTCCGAAGCAGCTATGTACTCCGCTTCACATGTAGATCCCGCTACGACGCTTTGTTTAGAACTGCACCAACTGAAAGCTCCACCGTTTAAAGTAAACACGTATCCGGTTTGCGATTTAGAATCGTCCGGATCAGTGTCAAAGCTTGCATCAACGTAACCTCTTACAGTGAGCTCTTTGTCACCTCCATATACGAGAAACATATCCTTAGTCCTTTTCAGGTATTTCAGGATGTTCTTGACCGCTCTCCAGTGATCCACTCTTGGATTACTTTGGTACCTCCCTGCTAAACTTATAGCAAGGCACACATCAGGTCTGGTACACAGCATTGCATACATGATAGAGCCTATGGCTGAAGCATAGGGAACATCTTTCATTTTCTCTCTATCTTCTGCAGTGGTCGGGCATTGAGTCTGACTCAACTTCACACCTTGTAACACAGGCAAGAACCCTTTCTTTGCTTGATCCATTTTGAACTTCTTCAAAATCTTGTCAAGGCATGTGCTTTGTGAAAGTCCAATTAAGCGTCTTGATCTATCTCTATAGATCTTAATGCCCAATATGTAAGCAGCTTCACCGAGGTCTTTCATTGAAAAACTCTTATTCAAGTATCCCTTTATGCTATCCAGAAATTCTATATCATTTCCAATCAGCAATATGTCATCCACATATAATATCAGAAATGCTACAGAGCTCCCACTCACTTTCTTGTAAATACAGGCTTCTCCAAACGTCTGTATAAAACCAAATGCTTTGATCACACTATCAAAGCGTTTATTCCAACTCCGAGAGGCTTGCACCAGTCCATAAATGGATCGCTGGAGCTTGCACACTTTGTTAGCTCCCTTTGGATCGACAAAACCTTCCGGTTGCATCATATACAACTCTTCTTCCAGAAATCCATTCAGGAATGCAGTTTTGACATCCATCTGCCATATTTCATAATCATAAAACGCGGCAATTGCTAACATGATTCGGACAGACTTAAGCATCGCTACGGGTGAGAAGGTCTCATCGTAGTCAACCCCTTGAACTTGTCGAAAACCTTTTGCAACAAGTCGAGCTTTATAGACAGTAACATTACCGTCAGCGTCAGTCTTTTTCTTGAAGATCCATTTATTCTCAATTGCTTGCCGACCATCGGGCAAGTCAACCAAAGTCCATACTTTGTTCTCATACATGGATCCCATCTCAGATTTCATGGCCTCAAGCCATTTTGCGGAATCTGGGCTCACCATCGCTTCTTCATAGTTTGTAGGTTCATCATGATCTAGTAGCATGACTTCCAGAATTGGATTACCGTACCACTCTGGTGCGGATCTCACTCTGGTTGATCTACGTGGTTCAGTAGTATCTCGACCTGAAGTTTCATGATCATCATCATTAGCTTCCTTACTAATTGGTATAGGTGTCGCAGAAACAGTTTTCTGCGATGTACTATTTTCCAATAATGGAGCAGGTACAGTTACCTCGTCAAGTTCTACTTTCCTCCCACTCACTTCTTTCGAGAGAAACTCCTTCTCTAGAAATGATCCATTCTTAGCAACGAATGTCTTGCCTTCGTATCTGTGATAGAAGGTGTACCCAACAGTCTCCTTTGGGTATCCTATGAAGACACATTTCTCCGATTTGGGTTCGAGCTTATCAGGTTGAAGCTTTTTCACATAAGCATCGCAGCCCCAAACTTTAAGAAACGACAACTTCGGTTTCTTGCCAAACCATAGTTCATAAGGCGTCGTCTCAACGGATTTTGATGGTGCCCTATTTAACGTGAATGCGGCCGTCTCTAAAGCATAACCCCAAAATGATAGCGGTAAATCAGCAAGAGACATCATAGATCGCACCATATCTAGTAAAGTACGATTACGACGTTTGGACACACCATTACGCTGTGGTGTTCCGGGTGGCGTGAGTTGCGAAACTATTCCACAATTTTTCAAATGTACACCAAACTCGTAACTCAAATATTCTCCTCCACGATCAGATCGTAGAAACTTTATTTTCTTGTTACGATGATTTTCAAATTCACTCTGAAATTCCTTGAACTTTTCAAATGTTTCAGACTTGTGTTTCATTAAGTAGATATACCCATATCTGCTTAAATCATCTGTGAAGGTGAGAAAATAACGATATCCGCCACGAGCCTCAATATTCATCGGACCACATACATCGGTATGTATGATTTCCAATAAATCTGTTGCTCTCTCCATAGTACCGGAGAATGGTGTTTTAGTCATCTTGCCCATGAGGCATGGTTCGCAAGTACTAAGTGATTCATAATCAAGTGGTTCCAAAAGTCCATCAGTATGGAGTTTCTTCATGCGCTTTACACCGATATGACCTAAACGGCAGTGCCACAAATAAGTTGCACTATCATTATCAACTCTGCATCTTTTGGCTTCTACATTATGAATATGTGTATCACTACTATCGAGATTTAACAAGAATAGACCACTCTTCAAGGGTGCATGACCATAAAAGATATTACTCATATAAATAGAACAACCATTATTCTCTGATTTAAATGAATAACCGTCTCGCATTAAACAAGATCCAGATATAATGTTCATGCTCAACGCTAGCACCAAATAACAATTATTTAGGTCTAATATTAATCCCGAAGGTAGATGTAGAGGTAGCGTGCCGACCGCGATCACATCGACTTTGGAACCGTTTCCCACGCGCATCGTCACCTCGTCCTTTGCCAGTGTTCGCTTATCCGTAGTCCCTGTTTCGAGTTGCAAATATTAGCAACAGAACCAGTATCAAATACCCAGGTGCTACTGCGAGCTCTAGTAAGGTACACATCAATAACATGTATATCACATATACCTTTGTTCACCTTGCCATCCTTCTTATCCGCCAAATACTTGGGGCAGTTCCGCTTCCAGTGACCAGTCTGCTTGCAGTAGAAGCACTCAGTTTCAGGCTTAGGTCCAGACTTGGGTTTCTTCTCTTGAGCAGCAACTTGCTTGCTGTTCTTCTTGAAGTTCCCCTTCTTCTTCCCTTTGCCCTTTTTCTTGAAACTAGTGGTCTTGTTGACCATCAACACTTGATGCTCCTTCTTGATTTCTACCTCCGCAGCTTTCAGCATTGCGAAGAGCTCGGGAATAGTCTTGTTCATCCCTTGCATATTATAGTTCATCACGAAGCTCTTGTAGCTTGGTGGCAGTGATTGGAGAATTCTGTCAATGACGCAATCATCTGGAAGATTAACTCCCATCTGAATCAAGTGATTATTATACCCAGACATTTTGAGTATATGCTCACTGACAGAACTGTTCTCCTCCATCTTGCAGCTATAGAACTTATTGGAGACTTCATATCTCTCAATCAGGCATTTGCTTGAAATATTAACTTCAACTCCTGGAACATCTCATATGCTCCATGACGTTCAAAACGTCGTTGAAGTCCCGATTCTAAGCCGTAAAGCATGGCACACTGAACTATCGAGTAGTCATCAGCTTTGCTCTGCCAGACGTTCATAACATCTGGTGTTGCTCCAGCAGCAGGCCTGGCACCCAGCGGTGCTTCCAGGACGTAATTCTTCTGTGCAGCAATGAGGATAATCCTCAAGTTACGGACCTAGTCCGTGTAATTGCTACCATCATCTTTCAACTTTGCTTTCTCAAGGAACGCATTAAAATTCAATGGAACAACAGCACGAGCCATCTATCTACAATCAACATAAACAAGCAAGATACTATCAGGTACTAAGTTCATGATAAGTTTAAGTTCAATTAATCAAATTACTTAAGAACTCCCACTTAGATAGACATCCCTCTAATCCTCTAAGTGATCATGTGATCCAAATCAACTAAACCATAACCGATCATCACGTGAGATGGAGTAGTTTTCAATGGTGAACATCGTTATGTTGATCATATCTACTATATGATTCACGCTCGACCTTTCGGTCTCCGTGTTCCGAGGCCATATCTGCATATGCTAGGCTCGTCAAGTTTAACCTGAGTATTCTGCGTGCGCAAAACTGGCTTGCACCCGTTGTAGATGGACGTAGAGCTTATCACACCCGATCATCACGTGGTGTCTGGGCATGACGAACTTTGGCAACGGTGCATACTCAGGGAGAACACTTCTTGATAATTTAGTGAGAGATCATCTTATAATGCTACCGTCAATCAAAGCAAGATAAGATGCATAAAAGGATAAACATCACATGCAATCAATATAAGTGATATGATATGGCCATCATCATCTTGTGCTTGTGATCTCCATCTCCGAAGCACCATCATGATCACCATCGTCACCGGCACGACACCTTGATCTCCATCGTAGCATCGTTGTCGTCTCGCCAATCTTATGCTCCACGACTATCACTACCGCTTAGCAATAAAGTAAAGCATTACATCGCGATTGCATTGCATACAATAAAACGACAACCATATGGCTCCTTCCAGTTGCCGATAACTTGGTTACAAAACATGATCATCTCATACAATAAAATTTAGCATCATGTCTTGGCCATATCACATCACAACATGCCCTACAAAAACAAGTTAGACGTCCTCTACTTTGTTGTTGCAAGTTTTACGTGGCTGCTACGGGCTTAAGCAAGAACTCATCTCACCTACGCATCAAAACCACAACGATAGTTTGTCAAATAGACTCCGTTTTAACCTTCTCAAGGACCGGGCGTAGCCACACTTGGTTCAACTAAAGTTGGAGAGACAGTCGCCCGCAAGCCATCTATGTGCAAAGCACGTCGAGGGAACCGGTCTCGCGTAAGCGTACGCGTAAGGTTGGTCTGGGTCGTCTCGTCCAACAATACCGCCGAACCAAAGTATGACATGCTGGTAGGCAGTATGACTTGTATCGCCCACAACTCACTTGTGTTCTACTCGTGCAAATAATATCAAACCATAAAACCTAGGCTCGGATGCCACTGTTGGGAAACGTAGTAATTTCAAAAAAATTCCTACGCACACGCAAGATCATGGTGATGCATAGCAACGAGGGGGAGAGTCTGATCTACGTACCCTTGTAGATCGCAACGGAAGCGTTGACACAACATAGAGGAAGTAGTCGTACGTCTTCTTCCCGATCCGACTCCGGCACCTCCGAGTTCTTAGCACACGTTCAGCTCGATGACGATCCTCGGGCTCTGATCCAGCAAAGCGTCAAGGAAGAGTTCCGTCAGCACGACGGCATGGTGACGATCTTGATGTACTACCGACGCAGGGCTTCACCTAAGCACTACAACGGTGTGATCGAGGTGGAATTTGGTGGCAGGGGGCACCGCACACGGCTAAGGAACGATCTCAAGGATCAACTTGTGTGTCTAGAGGTGCCCCCTGCCCCCGTATATAAAGGTTGCCAGGGGGAGGGCTGGCCAGCCAAGGAGGGAGGCGCAGGAGAGTCCTACTCCCTCTGGGAGTAGGATTCCCCCTCCAATCCTAGTCCAACTAGGATTCCTCGGAGGGGAAAAGAGGAGGAGGTGGCCGGCCACCTCTCCTAGTCCTAATAGGACTAGGGGAAGGGGGAGGCGCGCAGCCCATCTAGGGCAGCCCCTTCCCTTTTCCACTAAGGCCCATTATGGCCCATATAGCTCCCGGGGGGTTCCGGTAACCCTCCCGGTATTCCGGTAAAATCCCGATTTCACCCGGAACACTTCCGATGTCCAAACATAGGCTTCCAATATATTAATCTTTACGTCTCGACCATTTCGAGACTCCTCGTCATGTCCGTGATCACATCCGGGACTCCGAACAACTTCGGTACATCAAAATGCATAAACTCATAATAACTGTCATCGTAACGTTAAGCGTGCGGACCCTACGGTTCGAGAACAATGTAGACATGACAGAGACACGTCTCCGGTCAATAACCAATAGCGGGACCTGGATGCCCATATTGGCTCCTACATATTCTACGAAGATCTTTATCGGTCAGACCGCATAACAACATACGTTGTTCCCTTTGTCATCGGTATGTTACTTGCCCGAGATTCGATCGTCGGTATCCAATACCTAGTTCAATCTCGTTACTGGCAAGTCTCTTTACTCGTTCCGTAATACATCATCTCACAACTAACATCTTAGTTATAATGCTTGCAAGGCTTATGTGATATGTATTACCGAGAGGGCCCAGAGATACCTCTCCGACAATCGGAGTGACAAATCCTATTCTCGAAATACGCCAACCCAACATCTACCATTGGAAACACCTGTAGTACTCCTTTATAATCACCCAGTTATGTTGTGACGTTTGGTAGAACCCAAAGTATTCCTCCGGCAAACGGGAGTTGCATAATCTCATAGTCACAGGAACATGTATAAGTCATGAAGAAAGCAATAGCAACATACTAAACGATCGGGTGCCAAGCTAATGGAATGGGTCATGTCAATCAGATCATTCAACTAATGATGTGACCTCGTTAATCAAATAACAACACATTGTTCATGGTTAGGAAACATAACCATCTTTGATTAACGAGCTAGTCTAGTAGAGGCATACTAGTGACACTCTGTTTGTCTATGTATTCACACATGTATTATGTTTCCGGTTAATACAATTCTAGCATGAATAATAAACATTTATCATGATGTAAGGAAATAAATAATAACTTTATTATTGCCTCTAGGGCATATTTCCTTCAGTCTCCCACTTGCACTAGAGTCAATAATCTAGATTACACAGTAATGATTCTAACACCCATGGAGCCTTGGTGCTGATCATGTTTTGCTCGTGGAAGAGGCTTAGTCAACGGGTCTGCAACATTCAGATCCGTATGTATCTTGCAAATCTCTATGTCTCCCACCTGGACTAGATCTCGGATGGAGTTGAAGCGTCTCTTGATGTGTTTGGTCCTTTTGTGAAATCTGGATTCCTTTGCTAAGGCAATTGCACCAGTATTGTCACAAAAGATTTTCATTGGACCCGATGCACTAGGTATGACACCTAGATCGGATATGAACTCCTTCATCCAGACTCCTTCGTTCGCTGCTTCCGAAGCAGCTATGTACTCCGCTTCACATGTAGATCCCGTTACGATGCTTTGTTTAGAACTGCACCAACTGACAGCTCCACCGTTTAAAGTAAACACGTATCCGGTTTGCGATTTAGAATCGTCCGGATCAGTGTCAAAGCTTGCATCAACGTAACCTCTTACGGTGAGCTCTTTGTCACCTCCATATACGAGAAACATATCCTTAGTCCTTTTCAGGTATTTCAGGATGTTCTTGACCGCTGTCCAGTGATCCACTCCTGGATTACTTTGGTACCTCCCTGCTAAACTTATAGCAAGGCACACATCAGGTCTGGTACACAGCATTGCATACATGATAGAGCCTATGGCTGAAGCATAGGGAACATCTTTCATTTTCTCTCTATCTTCTGCAGTGGTCGGGCATTGAGTCTGACTCAACTTCACACCTTGTAACACAGGCAAGAACCCTTTCTTTGCTTGATCCATTTTGAACTTCTTCAAAATCTTGTCAAGGTATGTGCTTTGTGAAAGTCCAATTAAGCGTCTTGATCTATCTCTATAGATCTTAATGCCCAATATGTAAGCAGCTTCACCGAGGTCTTTCATTGAAAAACTCTTATTCAAGTATCCCTTTATGCTATCCAGAAATTCTATATCATTTCCAATCAGCAATATGTCATCCACATATAATATCAGAAATGCTACAGAGCTCCCACTCACTTTCTTGTAAATACAGGCTTCTCCAAACGTCTGTATAAAACCAAATGCTTTGATCACACTATCAAAGCATTTATTCCAACTCCGAGAGGCTTGCACCAGTCCATAAATGGATCGCTGGAGCTTGCACACTTTGTTAGCTCCCTTTGGATCGACAAAACCTTCCGGTTGCATCATATACAACCCTTCTTCCAGAAATCCATTCAGGAATGCAGTTTTGACATCCATCTGCCATATTTCATAATCATAAAACGCGACAATTGCTAACATGATTCGGACAGACTTAAGCATCGCTACGGGTGAGAAGGTCTCATCGTAGTCAACCCCTTGAACTTGTCGAAAACCTTTTGCAACAAGTCGAGCTTTATAGACAGTAACATTACCGTCAGCGTCAGTCTTTTTCTTGAAGATCCATTTATTCTCAATTGCTTGCCGACCATCGGGCAAGTCAACCAAAGTCCATACTTTGTTCTCATACATGGATCCCATCTCAGATTTCATGGCCTCAATCCATTTTGCGGAATCTGGGCTCACCATCGCTTCTTCATAGTTTGTAGGTTCATCATGATCTAGTAGCATGACTTCCAGAATTGGATTACCGTACCACTCTGGTGCGGATCTCACTCTGGTTGATCTACGTGGTTCGGTAGTATCTTGACCTGAAGTTTCATGATCATCATCATTAGCTTCCTTACTAATTGGTATAGGTGTCGCAGAAACAGTTTTCTGCGATGTACTATTTTCCAATAATGGAGCAGGTACAGTTACCTCGTCAAGTTCTACTTTCCTCCCACTCACTTCTTTCGAGAGAAACTCCTTCTCTAGAAATGATCCATTCTTAGCAACGAATGTCTTGCCTTCGTATCTGTGATAGAAGGTGTACCCAACAGTCTCCTTTGGGTATCCTATGAAGACACATTTCTCCGATTTGGGTTCGAGCTTATCAGGTTGAAGCTTTTTCACATAAGCATCACAGCCCCAAACTTTAAGAAACGACAACTTCGGTTTCATGCCAAACCATAGTTCATAAGGCGTCGTCTCAACGGATTTTGATGGTGCCCTATTTAACGTGAATGCGGCCGTCTCTAAAGCATAACCCCAAAATGATAGCGGTAAATCAGCAAGAGACATCATAGATCGCACCATATCTAGTAAAGTACGATTACGACGTTCGGACACACCATTACGCTGTGGTGTTCCGGGTGGCGTGAGTTGCGAAACTATTCCACAATTTTTCAAATGTACACCAAACTCGTAACTCAAATATTCTCCTCCATGATCAGATCGTAGAAACTTTATTTTCTTGTTACGATGATTTTCAACTTCACTCTGAAATTCCTTGAACTTTTCAAATGTTTCAGACTTGTGTTTCATTAAGTAGATATACCCACATCTGCTTAAATCATCTGTGAAGGTGAGAAAATAACGATATCCGCCACGAGCCTCAATATTCATCGGACCACATACATCGGTATGTATGATTTCCAATAAATCTGTTGCTCTCTCCATAGTACCGGAGAACGGTGTTTTAGTCATCTTGCCCATGAGGCACGGTTTGCAAGTACCAAGTGATTCATAATCAAGTGGTTCCAAAAGTCCATCAGTATGGAGTTTCTTCATGCGCTTTACACCGATATGACCTAAACGGCAGTGCCACAAATAAGTTGCACTATCATTATCAACTCTGCATCTTTTGGCTTCTACATTATGAATATGTGTATCACTACTATCGAGATTTAACAAGAATAGACCACTCTTCAAGGGTGCATGACCATAAAAGATATTACTCATATAAATAGAACAACCATTATTCTCTGATTTAAATGAATAACCGTCTCGCATTAAACAAGATCCAGATATAATGTTCATGCTCAACGCTGGCACCAAATAACAATTATTTAGGTCTAATATTAATCCCGATGGTAGATGTAGAGGTAGCGTGTCGACCGCGATCACATCGACTTTGGAACCGTTTCCCACGCACATCGTCACCTCGTCCTTTGCCAGTGTCCGCTTATTCCGTAGTCCCTGTTTCGAGTTGCAAATATTAGCAACAGAACCAGTATCAAATACCCAGGTGCTACTGCGAGCTCTAGTAAGGTACACATCAATAACATGTATATCACATATACCTTTGTTCACCTTGCCATCCTTCTTATCCGCCAAATACTTGGGGCTGTTCCGCTTCCAGTGACCAGTCTTCTTGCAGTAGAAGCACTCAGTTTCAGGCTTAGGTCCAGACTTGGGTTTCTTCTCCTGAGCAGCAACTTGCTTGCTGTTCTTCTTGAAGTTTCCCTTCTTCTTCCCTTTGCCCTTTTTCTTGAAACTAGTGGTCTTGTTGACCATCAACACTTGATGCTCCTTCTTGATTTTTACCTCCGCAGCTTTCAGCATTGCGAAGAGCTCGGGAATAGTCTTGTTCATCCCTTGCATATTATAGTTCATCACGAAGCTCTTGTAGCTTGGTGGCAGTGATTGGAGAATTCTGTCAATGACGCAATCATCTGGAAGATTAACTCCCATCTGAATCAAGTGATTATTATACCCAGACATTTTGAGTATATGCTCACTAACAGAACTGTTCTCCTCCATCTTGCAGCTATAGAACTTATTGGAGACTTCATATCTCTCAATTTGGGCATTTGCTTGAAATATTAACTTCAACTCCTGGAACATCTCATATGCTCCATGACGTTCAAAACGCCGTTGAAGTCCTGATTCTAAGCCTAAAGCATGGCACACTGAACGTTCATAACATCTGGTGTTGCTCCAGCAGCAGGCCTGGCACCCAGCGGTGCTTCCAGGACGTAATTCTTCTGTGCAGGAATGAGGATAATCCTCAGGTTACGGACCCAGTCCGTGTAATTGCTACCATCATCTTTCAACTTTGCTTTCTCAAGGAACGCATTAAAATTCAACGGAACAACAGCACGAGCCATCTATCTACAATCAATAAAAACAAGCAAGATACTATCAGGTACTAAGTTCATGATAAGTTTAAGTTCAGTTAATCAAAATTACTGAAGAACTCCCACTTAGATAGACATCCCTCTAATCCTCTAAGAGATCACGTGATCCAAATCAACTAAACCATAACCGATCATCACGTGAGATGGAGTAGTTTTCAATGGTGAACATCGTTATGTTGATCATATCTACTATATGATTCATGCTCGACCTTTCGGTCTCTGTGTTCCGAGGCCATATCTGCATATGCTAGGCTCGTCAAGTTTAACCTGAGTATTCTGCATGCGCAAAACTGGCTTGCACCCGTTGTAGATGGACGTAGAGCTTATCACACCCGATCATCACGTGGTGTCTGGGCACGATGAACTTTGGCAATGGTGCATACTCAGGGAGAACACTTCTTGATAATTTAGTGAGAGATCATCTTATAATGCTACCGTCAATCAAAGCAAGATAAGATGCATAAAAGGATAAACATCACATGCAATCAATATAAGTGATATGATACGCCATCATCATCTTGTGCTTGTGATCTCCATCTCCGAAGCACCGTCATGATCACCATTGTCACCGGCACGACACCATGATCTCCATCGTATCATCGTTGTCGTCTCGCCAATCTTATGCTCCACGACTATCACTACCGCTTAGCAATAAAGTAAAGCATTACATCGCGATTGCATTGCATACAATAAAACGACAACCATATGGCTCCTACCAGTTGCCGATAACTTGGTTACAAAACATGATCATCTCATACAATAAAATTTAGCATCATGTCTTGGCCATATCACATCACAACATGCCCTACAAAAACAAGTTAGACGTCCTCTACTTTGTGATTATAAAGGAGTACTACAGGTGTCTCCAGAGGTACATGTTGGGTTGGCGTATTTCGAGATTAGGTTTTGTCACTCCGATTGTCGGAGAGGTATCTCTGGGCCCTCTCGGTAATGCACATCACTTAAGCCTTGCAAGCATTGCAACTAAATGAGTTAGTTGCGGGATGATGTATTACAGAACGAGTAAAGAGACTTGCCAGTAACGAGATTGAACTAGGTATTGGAATACCGATGATCGAATCTCGGGCAAGTAACATACCGATGACAAAGGGAACAACGTATGTTGTTATGCGGTCTGACCGATAAAGATCTTCGTAGAATATGTAGGAGCCAATATGGGCATCCAGGTCCCGCTATTGGTTATTGACCAGAGATGTGTCTCAGTCATGTCTGCATTATTCTCGAACCGTAGGGTCCGCACGCTTAATGTTACGATGACAGTTATTATGAGTTTATGCTTTTTGATGTACCGAAGTTAGTTCGGAGTCCCGGATTCACGGACATGACGAGGAGTCTCGAAATGGTCGAGACATAAAGATTGATATATTGGAAGCCTATATTTGGACATCGGAAGTGTTCCGAGTGAAATCGGGATTTTACCGGAGTACCGGGAGGTTACCGGAACCCCCCCGGGAGCCATATGGGCCTTAACGGGCTTTAGTGGAAAGGAGAAAGGGGCAGCCCAAGGTGGCCGCGCGCCTCCCCCCTCCCCTAGTCCTATTAGGACTAGGAGAGGTGGCCGGCCCCCCTCTCTCTCTTTCCCCCTCGGTGAATCCTAGTCCAACTAGGATTGGGGGGGGGGAGTCCTACTCCCGATAGGAGTAGGACTCCTCCTGCGCCCTCCTCCTGGCCGGCGGCACCCTCCCCCTTGGCTCCTTTATATACGGAGGCAGGGGGCACCTCTAGACAGACAAGTTGACCATTGAGATCATTCCTTAGCCGTGTGCGGTGCCCCCTGCCACCATATTCCACCTCGATCATATTGTAGCGGTGCTTAGGCGAAGCCCTACGACGATAGAACATCAAGATCGTCACCATGCCGTCGTGCTGACGGAACTCCTCCCCGACGCTTTGCTGGATCGGATCCCGGGGATCGTCGTCGAGCTGTACGTGTGCTAAGAACTCGGAGGTGCCGGAGTAACGGTACTTGGATCGGTCGGATCGAGAAGACGTACGACTACTTCCTCTACGTTGCGTCAACGCTTCCGCAGTCGGTCTGCGTGGGTACATAGACAACACTCTCCCCTCTCGTTGCTATGCATCACATGATCTTGCGTGAGCGTAGGAAATTTTTTGAAATTACTACGAAACCCAACAGTGGCATCCGAGCCTAGGTTTTATATGTTGATGTTATATGCACGAGTAGAACACAAGTGAGTTGTGGGCGATATAAGTCATACTTCCTACCAGTATGTCATACTTTGGTTCAGCGGTATTGTTGGATGAAGCGGCCCAGACCGACATTACGCGTACGCTTACGCGAGACCAGTTCTCCCGACGTGCTTTGCACAGAGGTGGCTTGTGGGTGACAGTTTCTCCAACTTTAGTTGAACCAGTGTGACTACGCCCGGTCCTTGCGAAGGTTAAAACGGAGTCAAATTGACAAACTATCGTTGTGGTTTTGATGCGTAGGTGAGATTGGTTCTTGCTTAAGCCCGTAGCAGCCACGTAAAACTTGTAACAACAAAGTAGAGGATGTCTAACTTGTTTTTGCAGGGCATGTTGTGATGTGATATGGTCAAAACGTGATGAGATATAAGTTGTTGTATGAGATGACCATGTTTTGTTAAAGTTATCGGCAACTGGCAAAAGCCTTATGGTTGTCTCTTTATTGCATAAGATGCAAGCGCCAAATAATTGCTTTACTTTATCGCTATGCGATAGCAATAGTTGCAAGAGCAATAGTTGGCGAGACGACCGTGTGACGACACATTGATATAGATCAAGATGATGGAGATCATGGTGTCATGCCGGTGACGATAGAGATCATGACAGTACTTTGGAGATGGAGATCAAAGGCGCAAGATAATGATGGCCATATCATGTCACATATTTTGATTGCATATGATGTTTATCTTTTATACATCTTATTTTGCTTAGTTTGACGGTAGCATTTTAAGATGATCTCTCACTAATTATCAAGAAGTGTTCTCCCTGAGTATGCACCGTTGCGAAAGTTCTTCGTGCTGAGACACCACGTGATGATCGGGTGTGATAGGCTCTACGTTCAAATACAACGGGTGCAAAACAGTTGCACACGCGGAATACTCAGGTTATACTTGACGAGCCAAGCATATACAGATATGGCCTCAGAACACGGAGACCGAAAGGTCGAGCGTGAATCATATAGTAGATATGATCAACATAGTGATGTTCACCAATGAAACTACTCCATCTCACGTGATGATCGGACATGGTTTAGTTGATTTGGATCACGTGATCACTTAGAGGATTAGAGGGATGTCTATCTAAGTGGGAGTTCTTAAGTAATATGATTAATTGAACTTAAATTTATCATGAACTTAGTCCTGGTAGTATTTTGCAAATCATGTTGTAGATCAATAGCTCGCGTTGTTGCTTCCCTGTGTTTATTTTGACATGTTCCTAGAGAAAATTTTGTTGAAAGATGTTAGTAGCAATGATGCGGATTGGATCCGTGATCTGAGGTTTATCCTCATTGCTGCACAGAAGAATTATGTCCTTGATGCACCGCTAGGTGACAGACCTATTGCAGGAGCAGATGCATACGTTATGAACGTTTGGCTAGCTCAATATGATGACTACTTGATAGTTTAGTGCACCATGCTTAATGGCTTAGAATCGGGACTTCAAAGACGTTTTTGAACGTCATGGAGTATATGAGATGTTCCAGGAGTTAATATTTCATGCAAATACCCGAGTTGAGAGATATGAAGTCTCCAACAAGTTCTATAGCTAAAAGATGGAGGAGAATCGCTCAACTAGTGAGCATGTGCTCAGATTGTCTGAGTACTACAATCGCTTGAATCAAGTGGGAGTTAATCTTCCAGATAAGATAGTGATTGACAGAATTCTCTAGTCACCATCACTAAGTTAGTAGAACTTCGTGATGAACTATGATATGCAAGGGATAACGGAAACGATTCCCAAGCTCTTCGTAATGCGGAAATTGACGAAGGTAGAAATCGAGAAAAACATCAAGTGTTGATGGTAGACAAGACCACTAGTTTCAAGAAAAGGGCAGAGGGAAGAAGGGGAACTTCAAGAAGAACAGCAAGCAAGTTGCTGCTCAAGTGAAGAAGCCCAAGTCTGGTCCTAAGCCTGAGACTAAGTGTTTCTACTGCAAAGGGACTGGTCACTGGAAGCGGAACTACCCCAAGTGATTGGCAGATAAGAAGGATGGCAAAGTGAACATAAGTATATCTGATATACATGTTATTGATGTGTACTTTACTAGTGTTTATAGCAACCCCTCAGTATTTGATACTAGTTCAGTTGCTAAGATTAGTAACTCAAAACGGGAGTTGCAGAATAAACAGAGACTAGTTAAGGGTGAAGTGACGATGTGTGTTGGAAGTGGTTCCAAGATTGATATGATCATCATCGCACACTCCCTATACTTTCGGGATTAGTGTTGAACCTGAATAAGTGTTATTTGGTGTTTGCGTTGAGCATGAATATGATTTGATCATGTTTATTGTAATACGGTTATTCATTTAAGTAAGAGAATAAATTGTTGTTCTGTTTACATGAATAAAACCTAATATGGTTACACACCCAATGAAAATAGTTCGTTGGATCTCGATCGTAGTGATACACATAATCATAATATTGAAACCAAAAGATGCAAAGTTAATAATGATAGTGCAACTTATTTATGGCACTGCCCTTTAGGTCATATTGGTGTAAAGCGCATGAAGAAACTCCATGCTGATGGGATTTTGGAATCACTTGATTATGAATCACTTGATGATTGCAAACCATGCCTCATGGGCAAGATGACTAAGACTCCGTTCTCCGGAGCGAGCAACTGACTTATTGGAAATAATACATACTGATGTATGCGGTCCGATGAGTGTTAAGGCTCACGGCAAGTATCATTATTTTCTGAACTTCACAGATGATTTGAGCAGATATGAGTATATCTACTTGATGAAACATAAGTCTGAAACATTTGAAAAGTTCAAAGAATTTCAGAGTGAAGTGAAAAATCATCGTAAAAGGGAAATAAAGTTTCTACAATCTGATCGTAGAGAAGAGTATTTGAGTTACGAGTTTGGCCTTCAGTTTAAAACAATGTGAAATAGTTTCACTACTCACGCCACCTGGAACACCATAGTGTAATGGTGTGTCCGAATGTCATAACCGTACTTTATTGGATATAGTGCGATCTATGATGTCTCTTACCGATCTACCACTATCATTTTAGGGTTATGCATTAGAGACAGCTGCATTCACGTTAAATAGGGCACCATCTAAGTCCGTTGAGACAACACAATCTGAACTATGGTTTGGCAAGAAACCAAACTTGTCGTTTCTTAAAGTTTGGGACTGCGATGCTTATGTGAAAAAATTTCAACATGATAAGCTCGAACCCAAATCGGAGAAGTAAATCTTCATAGGATATCCAAAGGAAACTATTGGATACACCTTCTATCACAGATCCGAAGGCAAGACTTTTGTTGCTATATTCGGAGTTTTTCTAGAGAAGGAGTTTCTCTCGAAAGAAGTGAGTGGGAGGAAAGTAGAACTTGATGAGGTAACTGTACCTGCTCCCTTATTGGAAAGTAGTTCATCACAGAAATCTGTTCCTGTGACTACTACACCAATTAGTGAGGAAGCTAATGATGATGATCATGTAACTTCAGATCAAGTTACTACCAAATCTCGTAGGTAAACCAGAGTGAGATCCACACCAGAGTGGTACGGTAATCCTGTTCTGGAAGTCATGTTACTAGACCATGACGAACTTGCGAACTATGAGGAAGGGATGATGAGCCCAGATTCCGCAAAATGGCTTGAAGCCATGAAATCTGAGATGAGATCCATATATGAGAACAAAGTATGGACTTTGATTGACTTGCCAATGATCAGCAAGCCATTGAGATTAAATGGATCTTCAAGAGGAAGACGGACGCTGATAGTAGTGTTACTATCTACAAAGCTAGAATTGTCGCAAAAGGTTTTCGACAAGTTCAAAGTGTTGACTACGATGAGAGTTTCTCACTTGTATCTATGCTTAAATCTGTCCGAATAATGTTAGCAATTGCCGCATTTTATGAAATCTGGCAAATGGATAACAAAACTGCAATCCTTAATGGATTTCTTAAAGAAGAGTTGTATATGATGCAACCAGAAGTTTTTGTCAATCCTAAAGGTGTTAACAAAATATGCAAACTCCAGCGATCCATCTATGGACTGGTGTAAGCATCTCAGAGTTGGAATATACGCTTTGATAAGTTGATCAAAGCATATAGTTTTATACAGACTTGCGGTGAAGCCTGTATTTACAAGAAAGTGAGTGGGAGCACTACAGCATTTCTGATAAGTATATGTGAATGACATATTGTTGATCGGAAATAATGTAGAATTATTCTACAAAGCATAAAGGAGTGTTTGAAAGGAGTTTTTCAAAGAAAGACCTCGGTAAAGCTGCTTACATATTAAGCATCAAGATCTATAGAGATAGATTAAGACGCTTGATAAGTTTTTTCAATGAGTACATACCTTGACAAGATTTTGAAGTAGTTCAAAATGGAACAGTCAAAGAAAGAGCTCTTACCTGTGTTGCAAGGTGTGAAATTGAGTAAGACTCAAAGCTCGACCACAGCAGAAGATAGAAATAGAATGAAAGTCATTCCCTATGCCTCAGCCATAGGTTCTATAAAGTATGCCATGCTGTGTACCAGATCTATTGTATACCCTACACTGTGTTAAGCAAGGGAGTACAATAGTGATCTAAGAGTAGATCACTGGACAGCGGTCAAAATTATCCTTAGTGGAATAAGGAAATATTTCTCAATTATGGAGGTGACAAAAAGGTTCATCGTAAAAAGTTACGTCGATGCAAGTTTTGACACAGATCTGGATGACTCTAAGTCTCGATCTAGACACATATTGAAAGTGGGAGCAATAAGCTAGAGTAGCTCCGTGCAGAGCATTGTTGACATAGAAATTCGCAAAATACTTACAGATCTGAATGTGACAGACCCGTTGACTAAAATTATCTCACAAGCAAAACATGATCACACCTTAGTACTCTTTGGGAGTTAATCACATAGCGATGTGAACTAGATTACTGACTCTAGTAAACCCTTTGAGTGTTGATCACATATCAATGTGAACTATGGGTGTTAATCACATGGTGATGCGAACTATTGCTGTTAAATCACATAGCGATGTGAACTAGATTATTGACTCTAGTGCAAGTGGGAGACTGAAGGAAATATGCCCTAGAGGCAATAATAAAGTTATTATTTATTTCCTTATATCATGATAAATGTTTATTATTCATGCTAGAATTGTATTAACCGGAAACATAATACTTGTGTGAATACATAGACAAACAAAGTGTCACTAGTATGCCTCTACTTGACTAGCTCGTTAATCAAAGATGGTTATGTTTCCTAACCATTGACAAAGAGTTGTTATTTGATTAACGGGATCACATCATTAGTCGAATGATCCGATTGACATGACCCATTCCATTAGCTTAGCACCCGATCATTTAGTATGTTGCTGTTGCTTTCTTCATGACTTATACATGTTCCTATGACTATGAGATTATGCAACTCCCGTTTACCGGAGGAACACTTTGGGTACTACCAAACGTCACAACGTAACTGGGTGATTATAAAGGAGTACTACAGGTGTCTCCAAAGGTACATGTTGGGTTGGCGTATTTCGAGATTAGGTTTTGTCACTCCGATTGTCGGAGAGGTATCTCTGGGCCCTCTCGGTAATGCACATCACTTAAGCCTTGCAAGCATTGCAACTAAATGAGTTAGTTGTGGGATGATGTATTACAGAACGAGTAAAGAGACTTGCCAGTAACGAGATTGAACTAGGTAAATACCGACGATCGAATCTCGGGCAAGTAACATACCGATGACAAAGGGAACAACGTATGTTGTTATGCGCTCTGACCGATAAAGATCTTCGTAGAATATGTAGGAGCCAATATGGGCATCCAGGTCCCGCTATTGGTTATTGACCAGAGATGTGTCTCAGTCATGTCTGCATTATTCTCGAACCGTACGGTCCGCACGCTTAACGTTATGATGACAGTTATTATGAGTTTATGCTTTTTGATGTACCGAAGTTAGTTCGGAGTCCCGAATGTGATCACAGACATGACGAGGAGTCTCGAAATGGTCGAGACATAAAGATTGATATATTGGTAGCCTATATTTGGACATCGGAAGTGTTCCGGGTGAAATCAGGATTTTACCGGAGTACCGGGAGGTTACCGGAACCCCCCGGGAGCCATATGGGCCTTAATGGGCTTTAGTGGAAAGGAGAAAGGGGCAGCCCAAGGTGGCCGCGCGCCTCCCCCTCCCCTAGTCCTATTAGGACTAGGAGAGGTGGCCGGCCCCCCTCTCTCTCTTTCCCCCTCGGGGAATCCTAGTCCAACTAGGATTGGGGGGGGGGAGTCCTACTCCCGGTAGGAGTAGGACTCCTCCTGCGCCCTCCTCCTGGACGGCGGCACCCTCCCCCTTGGCTCCTTTATATACGGAGGCAGGGGGCACCTCTAGACAGACAAGTTGATCATTGAGATCGTTCCTTAGCCGTGTGCGGTGCCCCCTGCCACCATATTCCACCTCGATCATATTGTAGCGGTGCTTAGGCGAAGCCCTGCGACGATAGAACATCAAGATCGTCACCAGGACGTCGTGCTGACAGAACTCCTCCCCGACGCTTTGCTGGATCGGAGCCCGGGGATCGTCATCGAGCTGTACGTGTGCTAAGAACTCGGAGGTGCCGGAGTAACGGTACTTGGATCGGTCGGATCGAGAAGACGTATGACTACTTCCTCTACGTTGCGTCAACGCTTCCGCAGTCGGTCTGCGTGGGTACGTAGACAACACTCTCCCCTCTCGTTGCTATGCATCACATGATCTTGCGTGAGCGTAGGAATTTTTTTGAAATTACTACGAAACCCAACACTTTAAAGATCAAGGACTGACTAGACATTGTAATTCATGGTAAAAGAGATCCAGTCAAGTCATACTCAATGTAAACTAACAATAATGAATGCAAATGACAGCGGTGCTCTCCAACTGGTGCTTTTTAATAAGAGGATGATGACTCAACATGAAAGTAAATAGGCCCTTCTCAGAGGGAAACATGGATTTGTAGAGGTGCCAGAGCTAGCTCGGTTTTGAAATAGAGGTGAATAATATTTTGAACGGTATACTTTCATTGTCAACATAACAACCAAGAGATGGCGATATCTTCCCTGCTACACACATTATATGCGGTTCCCAAACAGAATGGTAAAGTTTACACTCCCCCTCCACCAACAAGCATCAATCCATGGCTTGCTCGAAACAACGAGTGCCTCCAACTAACAAGAGTCTCAAGGGGAGTTTTGTTTGCAATTATTTTGATTTGATTTCCATAAAGCATGGGACTGGGCATCCTGGTGACCAGCCCTTTTCTCGTGAGTGAGGAGAGGAGTCCACTCCTCTTGAGAATAACCCACCTAATATGGAAGATACGGACAACCCTAGTTGATACATGAGCTATCCGAGCATACAAAACAGGATATTTATTCGAAGGTATAGAGTTTGGCACATACAAATTTACTTGGAACGGCAGGTAGATACCGTATATATGTAGGTATGGTGGACTCATATGGAACAACGTTGGGGTTTATGGAGTTGGATGCACAAGCAGTATTCCCGCTTAGTACAGGTGAAGGCTAGCAAAAGAGTGGGAAGCGACCAGCTAGAGAGCGACAATAGTTATGAACATGCATTAAAATTAATCAACACTGAATGCAAGCATGAGTAGGATATAATCCACCATGAACATAAATATCGTGAAGGCTATGTTGATTTTGTTTCAACTACATGCGTGAACATGCGCCAAGTCAAGTCACTTAAATCATTCAGAGGAGGATACCACCCTATCATACCACATCACAACCATTTTAATAGCATGCTGGCACGCAAGGTAAACCATTATAAGCTCCTAGCTAATCAAGCATGGCACAAGAAACTATGATCTCTAGTTGTCATTGTAAACATGTTTATTCATAATAGGCCGAATCAGGAACGATGAACTAATCATATTTACAAAAACAAGAGAGGTCGAGTTCATACCATCTTTTCTCATCTCAGTCAGTCCATCATATATCGTCATAATTGCCTTTCACTTGCACGACCGAATGATGTGAATAATAATAATAGTGCGCGTGCATTGGACTAAGCTGGAATCTGCAAGCATTCAATGAACAGGAGAAGACAAGGCAATATGGGCTCTTTTGTCAGATCAACAATTATGCAGATTGATACGTCTCCAACGTATCTATAATTTTTGATTGCTCCATGCTATATTATCTACTGTTTTGGACATTATTGGGCTTTATTATCCACTTTTATATTATTTTTGGGACTAACCTATTAACCGGAGGCCCAACCCAGAATTGCTGTTTTTTTGCCTATTTTAGGGTTTCGGAGAAAAGGAATATCAAACGGAGTCCAAACGGAATGAAACCTTCGGGAACGTGATTTTCTCACCGAACATGATCCAGGAGACTTGGACCCTACGTCAAGACACAAAGGAGGAGGCCACGAGGTAGGGGGGCACGCCTACCCCCCCAGGTGCGCCCTCCACCCTCGTGGGCCCCCTGTTGCTCCATCGACGTACTCCTTCCTCCTATATATACCTACATACCCCCAAACGATCAGATACGGAGCCAAAACCCTAATTCCACCGCCGCAACTTTCTGTATCCACGAGATCCCATCTTGGGGCCTGTTCCGGAACTCCGTCGGAGGGCGTATCCGTCACAGAGGGCTTCTACATCATCACCATAGCCCCTCCGATGAAGTGTGAGTAGTTTACCTCAGACCTACGGGTCCATAGTTATTAGCTAGATGGCTTCTTCTCTCTTTTTGGATCTCAATACAATGTTCTCCCCCTCTCTTGTGGAGAACTATTCGATGTAATCTTCTTTTTGCGATGTGTTTGTTGAGACCAATGAATTGTGGGTTTATGATCAAGTCTATCTATGAACAATATTTGAATCTTCTTTGAATTCTTTTATGTATGATTAGTTATCTTTGCAAGTCTCTTTGAATTATCAGTTTGGTTTGTCCTACTAGATTGATCTTTCTTGCATTGGGAGAAGTGCTTAGCTTTGGGTTCAATCTTGCGGTGTCCTTTCCCAGTGACAGTAGGGGCGGCAAGGCACGTATTGTATTGTTGCCATCGAGGATAACAAGATGTGGTTTTCATCATATTGCATGAGTTTATCCCTCTACATCATGTCATCTTGCTTAAGGCATTACTCTGTTTTCATAAACTTAATACTTTAGATGCATGCTGGATAGCGGTCGACGAGTGGAGTAATAGTAGTAGATGCAGGCAGGAGTCGGTCTACTTGTCTCGGACGTGATGCCTATATACATGATCATGCCTAGATATTCTCATAATTATGCTCAATTCTGTCAATTGCTCAATAGTAATTCGTTCACCCACTGTAGAATACTTATGCTCTTGAGAGAAGCCACTAGTGAAACCTATGGCCCCCGGGTCTATCTTCATCATATTTATCTTCCAATACTTAGTTATTTCCTTTGCTTTTTTACTTTGCTTTTATTTTACTTTGCATCTTTATCATAAAAATACCAAAAATATTATCTTATCATATCTATCAGATCTCACTCTCGTAAGTGGCCGTGTAGGGATTGACAACCCCTTATCGCGTTGGTTGCGAGGATTTATTTGTTTTGTGCAGGTACGAGGGACTCGCGCGTAGCCTCCTACTGGATTGATACCTTGGTTCTCAAAACTGAGGGAAATACCAATGCAGTACTCAAGAGGTAGTGCTCAAGAGGTAGCAAGAAGGATTTCTAGCGCCATTGCCGGGGAGTCTACGCAAAATTCAATATACCAAGTACCCATCACAATCCTTTCTCCCGCATTACATTATTTGCCATTTGCCTCTCGTTTTCCTCTCCCCCACTTCACCCTTGCCATTTTATTTGCCCTCTCTTCTCGCTCGCCTTTCTTCCGCCATGTCTGAATCAAAAAGGGTTGGGAGTTCTCTCCAGAGTTTTAGTACTTTGGACAACCCTTCTATTCTCGATAAGCTCATAAATATGGATACTATGGAAAAACCTACCAAAGTTATCAATGAGAATCTTAATAATTTTGATGAAGATGATTCTGGAATTTTTTGTTATTTACTTGATGAATCTTTGAAAGATGCTTGGTATAGACTATTAAGGATCAAGGCTAGCTACGTGCCTCAATACCAAATTGAAGTTTACTTGAAAAGCTTTTATATTGCCCTTCCTTCTTCTTTTAAGCATGTCTTAGATTCTATATTTGATGAAGGTTTTCTTGAAGGCGATGTTGTAGACACTTATGAAAAAATGAAAACCATATTTGGGCACCCCATGAATGAGAAAGTTGAATCTACATCTCTTTTGCTCTCTTACCAAAATGAATCTATTAAAGAGATAAAGGCTAGCCTAGATACAAATTTCCGTAACATACTTAATCTTTCCTCTACCATTAATAGCCATGTGCTTTATCAAAATAGAAGGATTAATTCTATATATAGCAAGTTTGCTCTTTTCTTTCCTAATACTAAAGATGGCAATACCTAGATCTATCCTTGCTTTTTATGCTTAGCTAGGGGCGTTAAACGATAGCACTTGTTGGGAGGCAACCCGATTTTATTTTTATTCCTTGATTTTTGCTCCTGTTTAGTAATAAATAATTTATCTAGCCTCTGTTTAGGTTGCGTTTTTTGTTTTTAATTAGTGTTTGTGCTAAGTAGAACCGTTGGGAAGACTTGGGGAAAGTCTTGATATCTTGCTGTAAAAAACAGAAACTTTAGCGCTCACGAGAAATGCTGCCATTTTTATTTGGAAAGTGATATTTAGTTAATTATTTTTGCAGATGATTAATAGATAAATTC
This sequence comes from Triticum aestivum, assembly GCF_018294505.1. NCBI lineage: Eukaryota > Viridiplantae > Streptophyta > Magnoliopsida > Poales > Poaceae > Triticum > Triticum aestivum. Next base: position 590,316,047 of record NC_057803.1, on the reverse strand, counting down.
CTCACGTCCAGAAATTTATTTTAGAATTTTTGGGGTTCCAGATATTGCGCTAGCTACAGATTACTACAGACTGTTCTGTTTTTGACAGATTCTGTTTTTCGTGTGTTGTTTGCTTATTTTGATGAATCTATGGCTAGTAAAATAGTTTATGAACCATAGAGAAGTTGGAATACAGTAGGTTTAACACCAATATAAATAAATAATGAGTTCATTACAGTACCTTGAAGTGGTCTTTTGTTTTCTTTCGCTAACGGAGCTCACGAGATTTTCTACTTTAAGTTTTGTGTTGTGAAGTTTTCAAGTTTTGGGTAAAGATTTGATGGATTATGGAGCAAGGAGTGGCAAGAGCCTAATATTGGGGATGCCCATGGCACCCCCAAGATAATCTAAGGACACCTAAAAGCCAAAGCTTGGGGATGCCCCGGAAGGCATCCCCTCTTTTCGTCTACTTCTATCGGTAACTTTACTTGGAGCTATATTTTTATTCACCACATGATATGTGTTTTGCTTGGAGCGTCTTGTATGATTTGAGTCTTTGCTTTTTAGTTTAACACAATCATCCTTGCTGTACACACCTTTTGAGAGAGCCATACATGATTTGGAATTTGTTAGAATACTCTATGTGCTTCACTTATATCATTTGAGTTATATAGTTTTGCTATAGTACTTCACTTATATCTTTTAGAGCACGGTGGTGGATTTGTTTTATAGAAACTATTGATATCACATGATTCACTTAGATTATTTTGAGAGTATTAAATAACATGGTAATTTGCTTAAATAATCCTAATATGCTAAGTGTTCAAGATTAATAAAAAATTTCTTATGAGTGTTTTGAATACTAAGAGAAGTTTGATGCTTGATGATTGTTTTGAGATATGGAGGTAATAATATCAAAGTCGTGCTAGTTGAGTAGTTGTGAATTTGAGAAATGCTTGTGTTGAAGTTTGCAAGTCCCGTAGCATGCACATATGGTAAACGTTATGTAACAAATTTGAAACATGAGGTGTTATTTGATTGTCTTCCTTATGAGTGGCGGTCGGGGACGAGCGATGGTCTTTTCCTACCAATCTATCCCCCTAGGAGCATGCCCGTAGTGCTTTGGTTTTTGATGACTTGTAGATTTTTGCAATAAGTATGTGAGTTCTTTATGACTAATGTTGAGTCCATGGATTATAAGCACTCTCACCCTTCCATCATTGCTAGCCTCTTCGGTACCGTGCATTGCCCTTTCTCACATTGAGAGTTTGTGCAAACTTCGCCGGTGCATCCAAACCCCGTGATATGATACGCTCTTTCACACATAAACCTCCTTATATCTTCCTCAAAATAGCCACCATACCTACCTATTATGGCATTGCCATAGCCATTCTGAGATATATTGCCATGCAACTTTCCACCATTCCGTTCATCATGACACATTCATCATTGTCATATTGCTTAGCATGATCATGTGGTTGACATAGTATCTGTGGCAAAGCCACCGTTCATAATTCGTTCATACATGTCACTCTTGGTTCATTGCATAACCCGGTACACCACCGGAGGCATTCATATAGAGTCATATCTTGTTCTAAGTATCGAGTTGTAATCATTGAGTTGTAAATAAATAGAAGTGTGATGATCATCATTAATAGAGAAATGTCCCAAATAAAAAAGAGAAAGGCCAAATAAAAAAAGAAAGTCCAAATAAAAAAATAAAAAATAAATAAAGAAGGGACAATGCTACTATCCTTTTTCCACACTTGTGCTTCAAAGTAGCACCATAATCTTCATGATAGAGAGTCTTTTGTTTTGTCACTTCCATATACTAGTGGGAATTTTCCATTATAGAACTTGGCTTGTATATTCCAACAATGGGCCTCCTCAAGTGCCCTAGGTCTTCATGAGCAAGCAAGTTGGATGCACACCCACTTAGTGTCTTTTGTTGAGCTTTCATACATTTATAGCTCTAGTGCATCCGTTGCATGGCAATCCCTATTCCTTGCATTAACATCAATTGATGGGCATCTTCATAGCCCATTGATTAGCCTCGTTGATGTGAGACTTTCTCCTTTTTTTGTCTTCTCCACATAACCCCCATCATCGTATTCTATTCCACCCATAGTGCTATATCCATGGCTCGCGCTCATATATTGCGTGAAAGTTTATAGGTTTGAGATTACTAAAGTATGAAACAATTGCTTGGCTTGTCATCGGGGTTGTGCATGATGAGAGCATTCTTGTGTGACGAAAATGGAGCATGACTAACTATATGATTTTGTAGGGATGAACTTTCTTTGGCCATGTTATTTTGAGAGGACATAATTGCTTAGTTAGTATGCTTGAAGTATTATTATTTTTATGTCAATATGAACTTTTATCTTGAATCTTTAGGATCTGAATATTCATACCACAATTAAGAAGAATTACATTAAAATTATGCCAAGTAGCACTCCGCATCAAAAATTCTGTTTTTATCATTTACCTACTCGAGGACGAGTAGGAATTAAGCTTGGGGATGCTTGATATGTCTCCAACGTATCTATAATTTTTGATTGCTCCATGCTATATTATCTACTATTTTGGACATTATTGGGCTTTATTATCCACTTTTATCTTATTTTTGGGACTAACCTATTAACCGGAGGCCCAACCCAGAATTGCTGTTTTTTTGCCTATTTTAGGGTTTCGAGGAAAAGGAATATCAAACGGAGTCCAAACGGAATGAAACCTTCGGGAACATGATTTTCTCACCGAACATGATCGAGGAGACTTGGACCCTACGTCAAGACACAAAGGAGGAGGCCACGAGGTAGGGGGCGCGCCTACCCCCCCAGGCGCGCCCTCCACCCTCGTGGGCCCCCTGTTGCTCCACCGACGTACTCTTTCCTCCTATATATACCTACGTACCCCCAAACGATCAGATACGGAGCCAAAACCCTAATTCCACCGCCACAACTTTTTGTATCCACGAGATCCCATCTTGGGGCCTATTTCGGAGCTCCGCCGGAGGGGGTATCCATCACGAAGGGCTTCTACATCATCACCATAGCCCCTCCGATGAAGTGTGAGTAGTTTACCTCAGACCTATGGGTCCATAGTTATTAGCTAGATGGCTTCTTCTCTCTTTTTGGATCTCAATACAATGTTCTCCCCCTCTCTTGTGAGAACTATTCGATGTAATCTTGTTTTTGCGGTGTGTTTGTTGAGACCGATGAATTGTGGGTTTATGATCAAGTCTATTTATGAACAATATTTGAATCTTCTCTGAATTCTTTTATGTATGATTGGTTATCTTTGAAAGTCTCTTCGAATTATCAGTTTGGTTTGGCCTACTAGATTGATCTTTCTTGCAATGGGAGAAGTGCTTAGCTTTGGGTTCAATCTTGCGGTGTCCTTTCCCAGTGACAGTAAGGGCAGCAAGGCACGTATTGTATTGTTGCCATCGAGGATAACAAGATGGGGTTTTCATCATATTGCATGAGTTTATCCCTCTACATCATGTCATCTTGCTTAAGACATTACTCTATTTTCATAAACTTAATACTCTAGATACATGCTAGATAGCGGTCGATGAGTGGAGTAATAGTCGTAGATGCAGGCAGGAGTCGGTCTACTTGTCTCGGACGTGATGCCTATATACATGATCATTCCTAGATATTCTCATAACTATGCTCAATTCTGTCAATTGCTCAACAGTAATTCGTTCACCCACCGTAGAATACTTATGCTCTTGAGAGAAGCCACTAGTGAAACCTATGGCCCCCGGGTCTATCTTCATCGTATTAATCCTCCAATACTTAGTTATTTCCTTTGCTTTTTACTTTGCTTTTATTTTACTTTGCATCTTTATCATAAAAATACCAAAAATATTATCTTATCATATCTATCAGATCTCACTCTCGTAAGTGGCCGTGTAGGGATTGACAACCCCTTATTGCGTTCATTGCAAGGATTTATTTGTTTTGTGCAGGTACGAGGGACTCGCGCGTAGCCTCCTACTGGAGTGATACCTTGGTTCTCAAAACTGAGGGAAATACTTACGCTAATTTGCTGCATCATCCTTTCCTGTTCGGGGAAAACCCAACGCAGTGCTCAAGAGGTAGCACATATAAGAGCCACTTCAACAATTTAATTATTGTCTTCTCCTATCGACCCCCAAAGAAAAGAAAATAAATAAAACTATTTACATAGGAAAGCTCCCAACAAGCAAAAGAAGAACATGAAATATTTTTGGGTTTTCTTTTTAATTACTACTACAAGCATGGAAAGTAAACTAATTAAAAGCTACAACTAATTTTTTTGGTTTTTCTTAAGGTTTATTAAACACACAAGAAGAAAGCATTAAAAGGGAATAAACTAGCGTGGATGATACAATGAAAAAGTATGAACACCGACATCTAGCAATGAGTGTGTGAACATAAATGTAATGTCGATGGGAAATATGTACTCCCCCAAACTTAGGCTTTTGGCCTAAGTTGGTCTATGGCCACGGCTGGCCTGGCGGATATCCATAATAATAGTTGGGGTCGTACTGCGAAGAAGAAGATTCTGATTGCCACTGGTTGGCAATCATCTCCGGATCCCAGTGATAATTAGACTGTCGTGGAGGATCAATTTGTGGTTCCGACTCTGGCTCTGCGGCCGATGCAGGGTTCCGATAGGCGTGAATATCCTCCAGCGAGGCGAGGTATTGGCCTGCAGATAAATCAAACAAGGGAGGAGCAGGCAAGGTAATAGTCTCCGGACGATGTTTATCAAAGAACAATTTGTATTTAAGCCCCCCTTCCTTATTCTTTATAATGAAATGATGTGCTAACATACTCTTATAATCTAAATAAACAGTAGGCAACAATTTTTCTTCTTTTTCATAGTGCCTAATAGGTATGTTATAATATGTAGCAAGGCGTGAAGCATAGATACCAGCAAAGATGGGTCCTTTTGTACGGTTCATACTTAACCGTTTAGCAATAATACCGCCCATACTCACCGAGTTATCACGAAATAAACTGTGGAACAAAATAATAATATCAGGAACACTAAGGTTTCCACAATTTCCGCGACCAATTAAGCGACGACTAGCAAATATTGCAAAGTAGCATAAAACAGGAAAATGTATGTTAGTGATTCATGCATCAGAAACCTTCCTCGTTTCCCCTACAGTGATGGTATCGATAAACCCATCCACATCGTCACATTTCCTCTATTTTGCCCTCGAAAGGGATCAAACAAACCCGACAAAAATCATAAAGTGACATCTTCTTAACCACATCATATAAATAAAACTCTACTGAAGGAGGTGATTCCCTGGGATAATAGTAGAAGTTTAGCACAAAAGTATTGGTAAGTAAGAGATATTGTTTGCGTTGGTCGCGGAGGAAGTCGGTGAGGCCTGCATTCTTAGCCAATTCATAAAAATCCTGATAAATCCCGGTTGCTCTCAAGAATTCATCGGAGGGCCTTTCACACGGCCTAACCTCCGCGGTGCGAGGCAAATTATATTTGGGCTTCATTGCTTCTTCATTTTGCTTTTCCTTCGAGCTTTGGCTCAATGAGCCCCTCAAAAATCTCTTCATTATTCTCTGAAAAATTCTGAATTTTTTAGTAACTTCAAAATAAAAGTGAACCAAACTCAACAAAATTGATAGCAACTACTCATACAAGTGCCTAGAGCCTATATCATGCATCAAAACTACTTGAAACCATATAAATTTGACATGCAAGCTGAAGAACATGGTCACCTAGGAAGCACAAATTTGCAATGAATAAAGCACTAGAACAAAAACTAATTGGACCAATGGAGGAGTCACATACCAAGGAACAAGCCCCCCAAGCAGTTTTGTGAGAGGTGCTTTGAGCAAGGAGATCGAAAATGGCAGTAAAAATGAGCTTGGACTCGGGTTTGAACTAGATAATCGTGTTTGTGGGAGGAAGAAGGAGTGTGTGGGTGCAGGAATAAGTGGAGGAGGGCCACCATGGGCCCACGAGGCAGGGGGCGCGCCCTGGGGGGTAGGGCACGCCCCTGACCCTCGTGGCCACGTGCCAGCTCCTCCTGCTGTGTTCTCAATGCCAAATATTCTCAAATATTCCAGAAAAAATCATATTTAAATTTCAGGGCATTTGGAGAACTTTTATTTTCGCGGTATTTTTATATTGCATGGATAATTCAGATAACAGACAGAAAATACTATTTTTATTTTATTTAATATAAATAACAGAAAGTAAAAGTGGGGTACAGAAGGTTGTGCCTTCTAGTTTCATCCATCTCATGCTCATCAAAAGGAATCCACTAACAAGGTTGATCAAGTCTTGTTAACGAACTCATTCCGAATAACATGGAACCGGAGAAAATTCGAATAACACTATGTTACCTCAACGGGGATATGCACATCCCCAACAATAAGAATATCATATTTCTTCTTAACAGTAGGAAGAGGAAATTCAAAACCTCCAAAAATAATCGATGGAATTTTTCCAATAGAATTGATATTGTGGACTTGAGGTTGTTTCCTCGGAAAGTTTACCGTATGCTCATTACCATTAACATGAAAAGTGACATTGCCTTTGGTGCAATCAATAACAGCCCTTGCAGTATTCAAAAAGGGTCTTCCAAGAATAATAGACATACTATCGTCCTCGGGAATATCAAGAATAACAAAGTCCGTTAAAATAGTAACGTTTGCAACCACAACAGGCACATCCTCACAAATACTGACAGGTGTAGCAGTTGATTTATCAGCCATTTGCAAAGATATTTCAGTAGGTGTGAACTTATTCAAATCAAGTCTACGATATAAAGAGAGAGGCATAACACTAACACCGGCTCCAAGATCACATAAAGCAGTTTAACATAGTTTCTTTTAATGGAGCATGATATAGTGGGTACTCCTGGATCTCCAAGTTTCTTTGGTATTCCACCCCTAAAAGTATAATTAGCAAGCATGGTGGAAATTTCAGCTTCTGGTATCTTTCTTTTATTAGTGACGATTTCTTTCATGTAGTTAGCATAAGGATTCATTTTGAGCATATCAGTTAACCACATACGCAAAAAGATAGGTCTAATCATTTCAGCAAAGCGCTCAAAATCGTCATCATCCTTTTTCTTGGATGGTTTGGGAGGAAAAGGCATGGGTTTCTGAACCCAAGGCTCTCTTTCCTTTCCGTGTTTCCTAGCAACAAAGTCTTTCTTATCATAACGTTGATTCTTTGATTGTGGGTTATCAAGATCAACAACAGGTTCAATTTCTACATCATTATCATTACTAGGTTGGGCATCATCATGAACATTTTTATTAACATTATCACTAGTTTCAGGTTCATTACCAGATTGTGTTTCGGTATCAGAAATAGAAATATCATTTGGATTCTCAGGTGTTTCAGTAATAGGTTCACTAGAAGCATGCAAAGTCCTATCATTTTTCTTTTTCTTCCTTTTAGAAGGACTAGGTGCATCTATATTATTTCTCTGAGAATCTTGCTCAATTCTCTTAGGGTGGCCTTCAGGATACAAAGGTTCATGAGTCATTCTACCAGTTTTAGTAGCCACTCTAACAGCATAATCATTATTCTTACTATTCAATTCATTGAGAAAATCATTTTGAGCTTTAAGTACTTGTTCTACTTGAGTGGTAACCATAGAAGCATGTTTACTAATAAGTTTAAGTTCACCTTTAACATTAGCCATATAATCACCCAAGTGTTCAAGCATATTTGAATTGTATTTCAATTTTCTACCAAAATAAGCATTAAAATCTTCTTGCTTAACCATAAATTTATCAAACTCATCTAAGCATGGGCTAGCAAACTTAGTAATGGGATTTCAGCTTTATCATATCTATATAGAGAATTTACCTTTACTACTTGTGTCGGGTTATCAAGACCATGCGTTTCTTCAATAGGTGAAGGATTAAGATCATATGTTTCTTCAACATGCGGTAAATTAAGACCGTGTATTTCTTCAATAGGAGGTAAATTCTTAACATCTTCAGCTTTAATACCTTTTTCTTTCATAGATTTCTTTGCCTCTTGCATATCTTCAGGACTGAGAAATAGAACACCTCTCTTCTTCGGAGTTGGTTTAGGAATAGGCTTAGGAGGTGCCCAATTATTTTCATTTGTCAACATATTATTCAATAGAATTTCAGCTTCATCTGGTGTTCTTTCCCTGAAAATAGAACCAGCACAACTATCCAGGTAATCTCTGGAAGCATCGGTTAGTCCATTATAAAAGATATCAAGTATTTCATTTTTCTTAAGAGGATGATCAGGCAAAGCATTAAGTAATTGGAGAATCCCCCCCCAAGCTTGTGGGAGACTCTCTTCTTCAATTTGCACAAAATTATATACATATATATATATATACATATATATATATATATATATATATATATATATATATATATCCCTTAAAGCAGCTTGTTTCTTATGAGCAGGGAAATATTTAGCAGAGAAGTAATAAAGCATATCCTGGGGACTACGCACACAACCAGGATCAAGAGAATTAAACCATATCTTAGCATCACCCTTTAATGAGAACGGAAATATTTTAAGGATATAAAAGTAGCGAGTTCTCTCATCTTTAGTGAATAGGGTGGCAATATCATTTAATTTAGTAAGGTGTGCCACAACAGTTTCAGATTCATAGCCATGAAAAGGATCGGATTCAACCAAAGTAATTATATCAGGATCAACCGAGAATTCATACTCCTTATCGGTAACACAGATAGGGGAAGTAGCAAAAGCAGGGTCGGGTTTCATTCTAGCATTAAGGGATTGTTGCTTCCATTTAGCTAATAATTTCTTAAGATCACTTCTATCATTACAAGCAAGAATAGCTCTAGCAGATTCTTCATCCAGAACATAACCCTCAGGAACAACAGGCAATTAGTAAGTATTAGAGGGAGAGTCTTCATCATCACTATCTTCAATATAATCAGTTTCAATAATTTCATTCTCTCTAACCCTAGCAAGTTGTTCATCAAGAAATTCACCAAGTGGCACAGTAGTATCAAGCATAGAAGTAGTTTCATCATAAGTATCATGCATAGCAGAAGTGGCATCATCAATAACATGCGACATATCAGAACGAATAGCAGAAGCAGGTTTAGGTGTCGCAAGCTTACTCAAAACAGAAGGTGAATCAAGTGCAGAGCTAAATGGCAGTTCCTTACCTCCCCTCGTAGTTGAGGGATAGATCCTGGTTTTTGGATCTCTCAAGTTCTTCATAATGATAAGCAGATATAAATCCCAAGTGACTCAAAGAATAGAGCTATGCTCCCCGGCAACGGCTCCAGAAATTAGTCTTGATAACCCACAAGTATAGGGGATCGCAACAGTTTTCAAGGGTAGAGTATTCAACCCAAATTTATTGATTCGACACAAGGGGAGCCAAAGAATATTCTCAAGTATTAGCAGCTGAGTTGTCAATTCAACCACACTTGGAAACTTAATATCAGCAGCAAAGTATTTAGTAGCAAAGTAATATGATAGTAGTGGTAACGGTAGCAAAAGGTAATAGTAGCAAAAGTAGTGTTTTTAGTATTTTGTAGTGATGAGAGCAATAGCAACGGAAAAGTAAATAAGCAAAGAACAATATATGGAAAGCTCGTAGGCAATGGATCAGTGATGGAGAGTTATGCTGGATGCGGTTCATCATGTAACAGTCATAACCTAGGGTGACACAGAACTAGCTCCAATTCATCAATGTAATGTAGGCATGTATTCAGAATATAGTCATACATGCTTATGGAAAAGAACTTGCATGACATCTTTTTTCCTACCCTCCCGTGGCAGCGGGGTCCTAACGTAAACTAAGGGATATTAAGGCCTCCTTTTAAGAGAGTACCGGACCAAAGCATTAACACATAGTGAATACATGAACTCCTCAAACTACGGTCATCACCGGCAAGTATCCCGATTATTGTCACTTCGGGGTTAACGGATCATAACACATAATAGGTGACTATAGACTTGCAAGATAGGATCAAGAACTCTCATATATTGATGAAAACATAATAGGTTCAGATCTGAAATCATGGCACTCGGGCCCTAGTGACAAGCATTAAGCATAGCAAAGTCATAGCAACATCAATCTCAGAACATAGTGGATACTATGCATCAAACCCTAACAAAACTAACTCAATTACATGATAAATATCATCCAACCCATCACCGTCCAGCAAGCCTACGATGGAATTACTCACACACGATGGTGAGCATCATGAAATTGGTGATGGAGGATGGTTGATGATGACGATGGCGACAGATTCCCATCTTCGGAGCCCCGAACGGACTCCAGATCAGCCCTCCCGAGAGGTTTTAGGGCTTGGCGGCGGCTCCGTATCGTAAAACGCGATGAATCCTTCTCCTTTATTTTTTTCTCCCTGAAAGCAAATATATAGAGTTGGAGTCGAGGTCGGAGGAGCTCCAGGGGGCCCACGAGGTAGGGGGCGCGCCCCCACCCTCGTGGCTAGCGTGTGGGCCCCCTGGTCTTCATCTTTTGTAGGGATTTTTTATTATTTCCGAAAAGATGTTCCGTGAAGTTTAAGGTCATTCTGAGAACTTTTGTTTCCGCTCATAAATAACACCATGGTAATTTTGCTGAAAACAGTGTCAGTCCGGGTTAGTTCCATTCAAATCATGCAAGTTAGAGTCCAAAACAAGGGCAAAAGTGTTTGGAAAAGTAGATACGACAGAGACGTATCACCCACCTTGTGCCAGCCTGTCTCCGCGTGAAAAGAATGAAGCCAGCGAGAGGGACCGGTCGAACGCTCAACCGGTCTGCCGGCGCAAAGGGTTTTACAAGAAACAGGGCCTTCTGCACTTTACTTTGTGATAGCCATAGTGTTTTATTTGACATAATCCCTAAGCTCGGGTTTTTGACTTGTGAATGGGCTATTGAATAGAACAAGATGCTTGCAGATTATGTGGTGATGATATGTATTTTAGGATTTACCATGCTAGTATCTTGTAGCATTTTTATATCTTTTCTTGGAACGAATCAAGTGTATGTCCGAGTGTTAGCTATCAATCATGTGTATGTGTAGTGCAAAAGTGAAAATAATAAGAAGTGATTTTTTTGTATATGTGCCAGTGTAATTCTATTGTTGAATATGCTGCTACTGGCATTGTGGATTGCCAAAAATGAAGTCATCTTTGAGTTTGGAACCATCAAGCATGTTTCTGACCCCTTGTAATGTGTCATGTTTCTATTGCATATAGCAATGGAGGAAGCTTATGAGGATGCGACTGAATGCAAAAGGCTACGCCCAAAGTGGGCAAAGGAGCAATATCGGCAAGGAGAATGTTCACGGAGGTGTGAAAGGATCGAGAAGAGGTGACTAGAGGGGGGTGAATAGACTCTTAGCAAGAAAAGTTGCAGTTTTTAATTTTTTAAGTTGAAGTGGAGTGTTGGCATAAGTTTAAACATTTACAATACATATCAAGTAAGCATGACAAGAGTATATGAGCAGCGGAAAGTAAATCATGCAAGTTGCAAGAATGTAAAGGGATGGGATTGGAGTGTGCAAACGCAATTCGAGACACGAAGATTTTTGGCGTGGTTCCGATAGGTGGTGCTATCGTACATCCACGTTGACGGAGACTTCAACCCACAAAGGGTAACGGTCGCACGAGTCCACGGAGGGCTCCACCCACGAAGGGTCCACGAAGCAACCTTGTCTATCCCACCATGGCCATCGCCCATGAAGGACTTGCCTCACTAGGGTAGATCTTCACGAAGTAGGCGATCTCCTTGCCTGTACAAACTCCTTGGTTCAACTCCACAATCTTGACGGAGGCTCCCAAGTGACACCTAGCCAATCTAGGAGACACCACTCTCCAAAAGGTAATAGATGGTGTGTTGACACCACTCTCCATAATTTTGGGAGAAGTATGCTCGGCCAGTTCATGTTTCCACTATCAATGGTGATGGCACGGTTCTGCTTTGGGTAAAACATTGAAGGTGAGTCCTCTCGGCTTCTCTTCCTCCGCCTCTATTCTTATCCCTTTATGCCATGGCTACTTACGTTTTGGCCTTGATGGCCTGAATTGGCTTGGTAAATAATGCACTACTGGTTTTCAAAGTTCCTGATAGCTAGTTAGGTGACTCGATGTTCCTCTGGCTACAGAAGAACTCATTTGTTGAGTCTGTTCTAGTATGTTTTAGTTTTACAAAAGGGCTTTGTTCTAGGTAGGTTACTTGGCATTTGACTTTCCTTGCTTTCTTTGAGGAAATTGTTGGGTTGCTGGGTTGATGACTGCTGTGATGTTGTAGTAATTTTGTGGCCACCATTTTGGCAAAGATGATGCTATGGCGGCTGCCAACAGTTGATTTCCGTGACCGACGGTCCTTAACTTTTGTTAGCTACTGTACATTGGATGGGTGTCTCAGTTTTGTCATCTTTTTGGTTTTGAGAAAAGCATGTTGTTTTTGAAGTCTCCTGGCAGTGCCTTCCAATATTTAGTGTGAGATTGATTGTATAGTGTCTTTTTTGGTCACTCACAAAAGGCTTGCAGATTGTGTAGTGATGATATGTATTGTAGGATTTAGATGCTAGTGTCTTGTAGCATTTTGATATCTTTTCTTGGAACCAATCACTGTGCTAGTCAATTTTTGGTAGCAACCTCCAGCCTTCTGCTGGGAAGCTTTTGGAGCTTGTGTTGGTTGTAGTTTCTTCACGACTGTTTGTCAGGTTTGCTGGGTCTCAATGATGTTGTTTATATTAGTTTTCTACTCTTTGATTTTGGCTTTGTTGCTAATTCAGAGTGTCATTGAATTCAGATTGTACTATAAGTGTTTGACGGCACTATATTGACTTGTGTCATATATTGCATATGCTTGACAACTCATCAACAAACTTGTGACATATATTTAGAAGTCTGCTCCAATAGCTACCTTGTGAATTTGTTGTTGATATTGATGACAGTTACTCCTTGTTTATCTGTTGTCCCCAGCCAGGGACTTTGCAATGAAAGGAGTTGTTTTTCTGCTGGAGCGATATGCTGAAGACGCCTATCTTGGTGGACTTGCAGTTCTGTTGGGGTTTTCAGCTGGAGCGACATGCTGAAGATGCCTATCTTGGTGACATGCCGAAGGATCTCAATGGTGTCGAGTGTCATTGAAGACGTGAAGTTGCAGTTCTGAACATGGTTTTCCTAGTGCGGAGTGCTGGATGTAGGCGTATCTGTTTGGCCAATGAGCCTCTCTCTTTGGTGGTTTCCTAGGGAAGGTTACTGTTGCGGATGACTTGTCAATGAGCATCTACAGCAGCTCTCGCCTTGTGCGATGACAACGAGTTCACCGTGCTGCAACCGCCTCTCGACGGCCTGTACATGGTATTATGCTCGCCCAGCTCTCATCTCCACTGTCAACATTACATGGCGTGGTTTTGGCCTTGGCTACAAACATTGAAGGTGAGTCCTCTTGGCTTCTTTTCCTCCTCTATTCATTTCCCTTGCTCGGGGCATGTCGAGCCGTGGCCTTTTTGCCATGGCTACCTAGGTTTTGGCCTTGATGGCCTCGATTGACTCGGTAAATGATGCGCTACTGGTTGTCAAAGTTCTTGATAGCTAGTTAAGCGACTCAATGTTTCTCGCTATGGAAGGAACATTGTTGCCTTTCTAGGTTAATGGCTGCTGTGACTGGTTGGTTTGATCCATTCTTGTTGTATGTTCCTAGTATTGATCTGATGAAATAGTTGCAATTAAGAAATGATCATGACCTTTTTAGTTAACCCAGAGACACCTGGAATGTACTCTAAAAGCTTGTGCCGTCTGAAAGTTTTAGTCAATGCTTGACACATTGTTACACTTAACTATATAGAAGACACCCATTTTGTTGTACGTAACCTATTATGTCCACTTCATCATCTTAAAGTAAGCAGCAAGATGTTTCAGTTATCATGAGGTGGTATAGACACCACACATACGCTAAAATGGCATATGATGTGTTTGACATCACTATATTGACTTGTGACATATATATTGCATATGCTAGACAGCTCCTTATCAAACTTGTGACATATATTTAGAAGTCTGCTCCAGTAGCTATATTGTGAAGTTACTGTTGATATTGATGGCATTTACTCCTTATTTATCTGTTGTCCCCAGCCATGGACTTTTCAATGAAATGAGTTTTTTTTGCTGGAGCGATATGCTGAAGATGCCTATCTATTTCGACTTGTAGTTTTGTCGGGGTTTTCTTTGAGAAGCCACCTGGTTGAACCGAAGGCTCTCGACGGTGCCGAGTGTCATTGAAGACATGAAGTTGCAGTTATGAACCTAGTTTTCCTCGTGCGGAGTGCTGGATGCAGGCCTATCTATTTGGCCAAGGAGCCTCTTTCCTTGGTGATTTCCCAAGATGTACACAGTTTCTTGCACTAGCAACTACTACATTTGCTTGTTGGGATGAATTTATGTACATTATTTCTTCTTTTTTGGTAGACCTATGCTGGGCAGTGTAAATTTGTAGGGAAGTTCCTCCTATTGGTATGGAATGGGTTGTAATTTTGGAATGAACAAGGCACATTCATTTTTTGTTGAATAAATTTGTATTGCCATTGTGTATGTGATTCTTCCCAACGCGTTATGCTGCCAAAATTTCTGTTGAAATTTCCCCCGGACTTGTCAAAATCTAGGCCCTTTTTTGTCAAGTTCTCAAACTCACAGGGGCTTGTGGTAAATAAGTAGGCCCTTCTGTGTGAAGTTTTCAAACTTAAGGGGGTTTCTGGTAAATAAATAGACCCTTTTGTGTCAAGTTTTCAAACTCAAGGAGGGTCTTGGTAAAGAAAACGTTTGTCGCGGAGTGACATTCTTTTTGTGCTTATTTGTTCCTTCTAAGTATGATTAAATGTAGAACTCGTACAAAAAACCATTCCTGATAAGGACGCCGTAGTAAAGTTTAATTTGTACCTCTTGATTCATTTCATGGCTATTTGCACGTTTCTTGCCATTGGGCATTGGTAATGTAGTTTAGTCACAAAACAGGGCATCAGTCTCTTCACAAGGCCATAGGGAAGAAATTATTGCCGACCTTTACACAGAAACAATGGATCCACAAAAGGGACGTGTTGGTGGTGGCATGATAAGGTAATGCAAGATACATACGGAAGTATTTGCCTAGTATTTGCACTCTGTCTGGCCTCGAATATGTACACACATAAAATGGACCCTTGAGTGAGTGCACGTGATGATTGTGTGTCGATGGGGGAATATGACACATTAGCTTAGAAGATGCTAATGAACAGGACTCGCTATCCAAGCTGTGCATTTTACCTTTAGAGACCTCCAAGATGTGCATGCATGCAGTCACTCGATCCTCTTCACTTAAGCCATGTCACAGGAACGGTGAAGCCACAAACACAGCTCGCTGGCAATTGATCACAAGTCGTTAATGGACATATAGGACCAGCAGTGGCGGAGCTACAAAGAAATTGTTGGGCGGGCCAGTCTAAAGGAGAAAAAAAACGAATTCTGAACCATACCACAATTACTGGTACTAGGCATTATTCGTTATCTTGAAAACATCTGAACCATCTTATTTCCTTTAAAAACTAAACAAATTCTTCGCTGACTAACCTTACCCATGGCCAGTTAGTATTTACTACATAAATTACAATCTGTGAAACTTTGAAAACAATTGAATAATTCATGCTACCAAATCGATAACTGAGAATTTCAGACAAATATAGCTTTCTTATTTGAAAGGAGCCTATAGAAAAATTGGTCTTGGAAATTTGAGTTGATGCCATGAACTACAATTAGAAGAAATAAAGGAAATTATTATGTGCACAATCCATGTGCAACAGTGCAGCTGTGCCATGGCGTGGCCGTCCTAGCTTGGCTGAATCGGGAATGAATGTACGAGCGAAGCAGTGCTGGATGTCTCTGAATCTGGTCAGCTGGTGGACTTGGCTGCAGACCTGCATTGGGCTGGGCATTCACACGCAAGCTAACCAGAGGAAAGCCTCTCGTGAGCAACCAGGCTGCTGACGCCTCACAGACGGAGTGCACTGGGCATATGTAGTTTACTTTTTTCTTATGGGCAAGGCGGGCCATGGCACGCTTTTGCCTGCACGTAACTCCGCCATTGACGACCAGGGAGCGGTGCTATGCTTACCTTACATGGCGCCATGCAAGGCAGGCTAGAGCCAAAATTATATTTGTTCAAATGATGGTCAACACCATCTCATATCGTCATGACTACATTTTCTCGATATATTTTATTACCAACTAATAGTACTTCTTCCGTCTGAAAAAACTTGTCCCAAACTTGTCCCTTAAATGGACGTATCTAACACTAACTTAATGCTAGATATATCCGTTTGAGGGACAAACTTTTTTGGACGGAGAGAGTACTATATAAAAAGTGTTGTCCTATGGCAGCAATTCAGATTTTAGAGTATCTCGCATGATTCTCATTCCGATGACCGGCAAAACACCACGTACGGGTTTTTTGCCACGTTGGCGTAGGCGAAGTCCCACATAAACCTAGCCATGGAAACAGAATCATTATGAGCAAAATGCCTTGTACAGCTGCTAGCTCCAGCACATGGTGCATGTGGGTTGTGTTGTCGTTGTGGATGGGAAAGAGAGTGGGCTTAGGGCATATCCAACGGTAAACCCTCCAAGGCTAACACTCAAGTATCATCATTTTCTCATCAAAATGTAACATCTTTAATATAAGTAGATGTCCAACATTATATTTGACTTGGAAATATACAAATTTTAATAAACTTACTAATCGATCACCACGACGGCAGAGTCCTGAAAAACACCTCGTTGGACACATCAGAGCGGGCAAACTCTGTGTCGGTAGGAGCGACTGGGGCCTGAGAGGAGACTGGTGTGAGAGCGACGATCTTGGCTTTCTCGTTGGCATAGAAGTGTGTGTGACTATTTCTCATCCTACCCACCTTCTTCTATTGGGCAGCCCGATCAAGAAAATCAGTGATTCAACTAATATGCCACGTCAGTCGACTGAGACTTACATAATAAAGTCTTAGTCGATTGAGATGTAGATGAATCCTTATTTAATTTTATTTCACCTCAACGCCTCGTCAAAATTGTCTAGTCGACATGACCAACCTAAGGTCAGTACTTGCATTTCTACAACTCATTCATTTCAGAGAGGGCACGTAAAAAGTAAGTACCGACAGGATAATCTGTGTGTCGCATAAAGCACGTCCAATGGAGAGTTGGTATGCGTCGCCAACGTCGCACTCACGTGCTTCGCCGAGAATGCCCTCACCGACGAGGTTACCTCATGCTTCGGGGAAATATCTAGTACTCCCATCCTTAAGGTGCTCCCATGCTCCAATCCTTGAGGTACTAGTATATATTGCACTCTGTCTGGCCTCGAATACGTAGGTATTTTGTGCATGCAGGTGATGATTGTGTGTCGATTCTATCGGGAACCACCGATGTTAACGTCACCAACACCACCTGCGGGCCTGGTCATGGCATCAGGTATACAAACAAACATACGTACATACATACCACATCCATGCATATATTGTACTCCCTCCGTCCCATAATGTAATAGGTTTTTTGTGTCAATGATGTTGTTATATTAGTTTTCTACTCTTTGATTTTGGCTTTGTTGCTAGTTCAGAGTGTCATTGAATTCAGATTGTACTGTAAGTGTTTGATGGCACTATATTGACTTGTGTCATATATTGCATATGCTTGACAACTCATCATCAAACTTGTGACATATATTTAGAAGTCCGCTCCAGTAGCTACCTTGTGAATTTGTTGTTGATATTGATGACATTTACTCCTTGTTTATCTGTTGTCCCCAGCCAGGGACTTTGCAATGAAAGGAGTTTTTTTTTCTACTGAAGCGATATGCTGAAGACGCCTATCTTGGTGGACTTGCAGTTCTGTTGGGGTTTTCAGCTGGAGCGATATGATGAAGATGCCTATCTTTGTGACTTGCCGAAGGATCTCGATTGTGCCGAGTGTCATTGAAGACGTGAAGTTGCAGTTCTGACATGGTCTTCCTAGTGCGGAGTGTTGTATGTAGGCCTATCTGTTTCGCCAATGAGCCTCTCTCTCTCTGGTGAGATGAATCTTGATGAGTGCTGGATATGGGCCTACTACGTTTGCTTGTTGGGACGAACTTCTGTACATTCTTTCTTCTTTTTTGGTAGACATATGCTGGCTGTGTACATTTGTAGGGAAGTTCCTTTGGTTTGTATGGTATGGGTTAAGCTTCATGAATGTAACTTTGGAATGAACAAGCCAGCATCATTTTAATAAATTTGTTCTACCATTGTGCATGCGTTCTTCCCAACGTGTTATGCTGCCGAAATTTCTAGCGAAGATTTCCCCGACTTGTCAAAATCTAGGCCCTTTTTTGTCAACATTTCAAACCATGGGGTGGTTTTCTGCAATAACTAGACCCTTTCTTGTGAAGATCTCAAACTCTAGGGGTGCTCTCGGCAAGGCAAAAAAGTACGGCGGAAAAGGATCTGGATCGCCAGAGTCGGAATTGGAGGCTTGTGTCGTCTGTCTGTCCCTCCCGTTGTTTAGAAAGAATAATTTTCCTGTGATTCGTTTATGATATTTGGTATGTAGGACAACATCGGGTGTATTTTTTGGATGAAAAAGTGATAGCAAATGCTCCTATAATCTTTTCCATGCCCTTGATACATTGCTCCAAAAACACTCAACCACACCCCCACAATCGTATCTGTCGAAACCCTAAAGTTATTCTTGGTCCCACAATGATATTTGCTAGTAGCGTTGATTACATCTCGTGGATAATGCTAGTTGGTTTATTCAGTGGAAGATCGTATGTTAATGATGGGACCGGAGATGAGTCAACTTTAATTAGAAGGCGTCCCAAAAATTCGGAGTTTTTAGATCTTGATGCAAAAATTGATAAAAGTGGGATTGGAGAGGTCAAAACTTTAGATAGCAACAAACTCTGGAAAAATAGGTATTTATGGAGTTGGAATCAGGGTCTGCGGGGCCACCAGGTGGGGACAACCCACCTGGGCGTGCCAGGAGAGGGACGCCCTGGTGGGTTGTGCCCACCCAGGTGCCACCCTCCGATGGTTCTTGGCTCCAGAAATTCTTGTTTATTGTATAAAAATTCCTCGCAAAATTCCATTCCATTCCGAGAACTAGTTTTGCACAAAAACAACACCATGATAGTTCTACTGAAAACAGCGTCAGTACGGGGTTAGTTTCATTCAAATCATGCAAATTAGAGTCCAAAACAAGAGGAAAAACATTAGAAAAAGTAGATACATTGGAGAAGTATCAATGAGGGACTAGACAAAGGAAGTTAAAATAAGTTACGATGAACGGTTAAGATTGACTCACTAAAACAATTCCCTCCCAACTTCCCTATTAATAAAACAGTGGGAGTTGGAGTATCAAGTCCCATGACTATTCCCTTATGAATTCCCAATCCCTCCAACCAAACAATAGATTTAAAGTCTCGTACCCCTTCAATTCCCATTCCCTAGCTCTAATTACCCCCAACCAAACACGCTGGTAGGGAATGGATCCAGTCTTCCCGTCACCTCTACTGGCGGATGAATCACCGCCATCTCGAGGTGGAACCTGAGCAGGAGCATTTTTGCTCTTCGGTGGAGCGATTCCGCCGGTGATACTTCCCTTCAAGAGGGGGAAATCAAAGCCTTCGTCATCACCAATGATCCACTCATCGTGGGAGGACCCATCTCCATCAACATATTCATCGGCACCATGTCATCTCAAACCCCGGTTCATCTCTTGTAATCAATATTTGTCTCAAAACCTCATATTGGTACCCGTGGGTTGCTAGTAGCATTGATTACATCTCGTAGATAATGCTAGTTGGTTTATTCAGTGGAAGATCATATGTTCAGCTAGTTAATCATATATTATTCTCCTCTGATCATGAACGTGAATATGATTGTGACTAGTTCATTTTGTTCTTGAGGACATGAGATAAGTCTTGTTATAATTAATCATGTGAAGTCGGTATTCGTTCGATATTATGATATGTCCAAATGTATCAGCTGGCTACATGCGTGTACAAATATATTATAGGAAATTCCCCTTGTATATGATCTAAGTATATCACAACAATAAACCACTGGCCAAAATAAGTGTTGTCTAGATGCGTCCAACTGTATTTATGTGCAAATATAATTTATAGGATGGTCTATAAGCATTTGGAGGGTATCAAAAAATAAAAACCCATTGGCCAACACATTTTCGCTGGCTAGATAGTGTAAGGGTAAATTATAGGATGATCTATATGTAATGTAATAAAGATGTCACAAAAGTGAATTATTGTCCAACAAATAACAACTGGCTAGACATGCTCAATGAAATTATGGGGGACGTGTGCCTCAGATGATGCAACACTCTTAGCGGGAAGCAATCACCAGAGCCTGCTAGAAATTTTTGGGTGGATGAGAGATGCAGAAGATAATCGGGAGGGACCGGCAGGTGTGGCGGGTGGGGACGAAGGGAATGGCGCAAACCATGCGAGGCATTTTGCAATCGTGGCACGCGTGTGGCACGGGGCATGAGTGGGCGAAGATCAGACTTGAGTGAGAGAGGGGACCAAGTGTTTTGAGATTTTCCTTTTCATCATACACGTCAAAAAGTAGACAAAACCTTCCTTTTACACATGTGTCTAGGCCCACTAGGCAGCAAATATAGTTGGCTAGACACATGCAAAGATAAAAATATAAGATGGACACTATATGATCCGAGGGTATCACAAGACTGGTCAGCCGGTATTTGCTCGGTAGACGCGTTCAAGCATAAACCATTGGACTATCGAGTGATCGCAAAGGGTGAACCAACCTTTAGCCAGCTGTCAGCTGAATACGTCCAAATGTATCGGTTGGCCAGAAGCGTGTAAAAATAAATCATGAAATGAATTGTATGTGATCTGAGGGTATCATATAATTAAACGACTGGCCAGCAAAAATGTGTTGACCAAACGAGCATCCAAAAAATATTTGCTGACGGGCGTGAACATAATTAAATTATAGGATGATCTATATATGACCTAGCTAAAGGGTATCACAAGATAAAAACCCCGCTACCCATTAAATTTGCACCCTATATATATGCGTCGAAATGTAATGGCTAAACGCGCGCGGAATGATCGGTTGGCAATTTTCTACCCAGCAATGAATGGTTTATATGTGATCTAAAGATACCGCAAAAGTGAAGTATTGGGCAGCGAATATTTACGGTTATACGCGTTTAAATTTAATTTCTCCTTTATATTCATATTAATTGTCGATGATTTAGTACAAAGGGAGTACATATTATATATTATATTCTTTAATTGGACTAAATTATTGTAGGCTGAAAATGTGGTGCATGCATACTCTGGCTAGACCAAACATCAGCCGCCCATTGGTCTTCACGCATGCATCACTAAACTTTCCGGCCCCCATACGGCGCCAACGCATGTGAACGTCTTACCCGTGAAGTGTCACTGACCTGTGGGGCCGAGCGGTCCCCTGGTTCACATGTCAGTGAGCGATATAGGATGTTTAGGCGTCGAAGTCCATGTGAAACGACACATCCATCCGCGAAACCATGTGAGGCATTTTGCAATCGTGGCACGCGTGTGGCATGGGGCATGAGTGGGCGAAAACCAGACTTGAGTGAGATGTTGGGGAATGTAGTAGAATTTTAAAATTTTCTATGCATCACCAAGATCAATCTATGGAGTCATCTAGCAACGAGGGAGATAGGAGTGCATCTACATACCCTTCTAAATC
Organism: Triticum aestivum; assembly: GCF_018294505.1. NCBI lineage: Eukaryota > Viridiplantae > Streptophyta > Magnoliopsida > Poales > Poaceae > Triticum > Triticum aestivum. The sequence continues at coordinate 590,294,316 of NC_057803.1, read as the reverse complement.
GCGCGCGGAAGTGTTCAAGAGAACGGGGCTGATGGAGTCGTACTCGTCGTGATCCAATCACCGATGACCTAGCGTCGAACGGACGGCACCTCCGTGTTCAACACACGTACGGTTGGGAAAATGTCTCCTCCAACTTGATCCAGCAAGGGGGAAGGAGAGGTTGATGGAGATCCAGCAGCACGACGGCGTGGTGGCGGAAACTACGGCGATCTCGGCAGGGCTTCGCCAAGCACAGGGAGATGGAGGAGTGTCACGGGAGGGAGAGGGAGAGGCCAGGGGCTAGGGTGCGGCTGCCCTCCCTCCCCCCACTACTTATAGGATCCCTAGGGGGGCGCCGGCCCTAGGAGATGCCATCTCCAAGGGGGGGCGGCGGCCAAGGGGGTGGCTTGCCCCCCAAGGCAAGTGGGGCGCCCCCACCCCTAGGGTTTCCAACCCTAGACGCAGGGGGAGGCCCATGGGGGGGCGCACCAGCCCATTAGGGGCTGGTTCCCCTCCCACTTCAGCCCATGGGGCCCTCCGGGATAGGTGGCCCCATCCGGTGGACCCCCAGGACCCTTCCGGTGGTCCCGATACAATACCGATTACCCCCGAAACTTTCCCGATGGCCGAAACTTGACTTCCTATATATAAATCTTCACCTCCGGACCATTCCGGAACTCCTCGTGACGTCCGGGATCTCATACGAGACTCCGAACAACTTTCAGGTTACCGTATACTAATATCTCAACAATCCTAGCGTCACGGAACCTTAAGTGTGTAGACCCTACGGGTTCGGGAGACACGCAGACATGACCGAGACGACTCTCCGGTCAATAACCAACGGCGGGATCTGGATACCCATGTTGGCTCCCACATGCTCCTTGATGATCTCATCGGATGAACCATGTTGTCGAGGATTCAATCAATCCGTATACAATTCCCTTTGTCAATCGGTACGTTACTTGCCCGAGACTCGATCGTCGGTATCCCAATACCTCGTTCAATCTCGTTACCGGCAAGTCACTTTACTCGTACCGTAATGCATGATCCCGTGATCAACCACTTGGTCACATTGAGCTCATTATGATGATGCATTACCGAGTGGGCCCAGAGATACCTCTCCGTCATACGGAGTGACAAATCCCGGTCTCGATTCGTGCCAACCCAACAGACACTTTCGGAGATACCTGTAATGTACCTTTATAGTCACCCAGTTACGTTTTGATGTTTGACACACCCAAAGCACTCATACGGTATCCGGGAGTTGCAAGGGGGGGCGGCGGGAGTGCCTTGGGTGTGACAAATGTCACAACGTAACTGGGTGACTATAAAGGTACACTACAGGTATCTCCGAAAGTGTCTGTTGGGTTGGCACGAATCGAGACTGGGATTTTTCACTCCGTATGACGGAGAGGTATCTCTGGGCCCACTCGGTAATGCATCATCATAATGAGCTCAATGTGACCAAGTGGTTGATCACGGGATCATGCATTACGACACGAGTAAAGTGACTTGCCGGTAACGAGATTGAATGAGGTATTGGGATACCGACGATCGAGTCTCGGGCAAGTAACGTACCGATTGACAAAGGGAATTGTATACGGATTGATTGAATCCTCGACATCGTGGTTCATCCGATGAGATCATCGTGGAGCATGTGGGAGCCAACATGGGTATCCAGATCTCGCTGTTGGTTATTGACCGGAGAGTCGTCTCGGTCATGTCTGCATGTCTCCCGAACCCGTAGGGTCTACACACTTAAGGTTCGGTGACGCTAGGGTTGTAGAGATATTAGTATGCAGTAACCCAAAAGTTGTTCGGAGTCCCGGATGAGATCCCGGACGTCACGAGGAGTTCCGGAATGGTCCGGAGGTAAAGATTTATATATATGAAGTCCAGTTTTGGCCATCGGGAAGGTTTTGGGGGTCGCCGGTATTGTACCGGGACCACCGGAAGGGTCCCGGGGGTCCATCGGGTGGGGCCACCTATCCCGGAGGGCCCCATGGGCTGAATTGGGAGGGGAACCAGCCCCTAGTGGGCTGGTGCGCCCCCCTTGGGCCTCCCCTGCGCCTAGTGTTGGGAAACCCTAGGAATGGGGGCGCCCCCCACTTGGCTTGGGGGGGGGGAAGCCACCCCTTGGCTGCCGCCCCCTTGGAGATCCATCTCCCTAGGGCCGGCCCCTCCAAGGCCCCTATATAAAGAGGGGGGAGGGAAGCCGCACCCTTTGCTCTTGGCGCCTCCCTCTCCCTCCGTAACACCTCTCCTCCCCGCTTGCGCTTGGCGATGCCCTGCCGGGATCCTGCTGCATCCACCACCACACCGTCGTTCTGCTGGATCTTCATCAACCACTCCTTCTCCCTTGCTGGATCGAGAAGAAGGAGACGTCTTCCAACCATACGTGTGTTGAACGCGGAGGTGCTGTCCGTTCGGCACTTGGTCATCGATGATTTGGATCACGACGAGTACGACTCCATCAACTCCGTTCTCTTGAACGCTTCCGCGCGCGATCTACAAGGGTATGTAGATGCACTCCTCTCTCCCTCGTTGCTACATGACTCCATAGATTGATCTTGGTGATGCATAGAAAATTTTAAAATTCTGCTACGTACCCTAACAGCAACTTGATCTGAAGTTTCATGATCATCATCATTAACTTCCTCTCTAGTCGGTGCAGGCACCTCAGGAACATTTTCTTGAGTTGCGCCACTTACCGGTTCAAGAGGTAATACTTCATCAAGTTCTACTTTCCTCCCACTTATTTCTTTCGAGAGAAACTCTTTCTCTAGAAAGGATCCATTCTTGGCAACAAAGATCTTGCCTTCGGATCTGAGGTAGAAGGTATACCCAATAGTTTCTTTAGGGTATCCTATGAAGACGCATTTTTCTGATTTGGGTTCGAGCTTTTCAGGTTGAAGTTTCTTGACATAAGCATCGCATCCCCAAACTTTTAGAAACGACAGCTTAGGTTTCTTCCCAAACCATAATTCATACGGTGTCGTCTCAACGTATTTCGACGGAACCCTATTTAAAGTGAATGTGGCAGTCTCTAAAGCATATCCCCAAAATGACAGCGGTAAATCAGTAAGAGACATCATAGATCGCACATATCCAATAGAGTGCGATTACGACGTTCGGACACACCATTATGCTGAGGTGTTCCAGGCGGCGTGAGTTGTGAAACTATTCCACATTTTCTTAAGTGTGTGCCAAATTCGTGACTCAAGTATTCTCCCCCACGATCTGATCGCAAGAACTTGATTTTCCTATCACGTTGATTCTCAACCTCACTCTGAAATTCCTTGAACTTTTCAAAGGTCTCAGACTTGTGTTTCATTAAGTAGATATACCCATATCTACTCAAGTCATCAGTGAGGGTGAGAACATAACGATAGCCACCGCGAGCATCAACACTCATTGGACCACACACATCAGTATGTATGATTTCCAATAAGTTGGTTGCTCGCTCCATTGTTCATGAGAACGGAGTCTTGGTCATTTTACCAATGAGGCATGGTTCGCACGTGTCAAATGATTCGTAATCAAGAGACTCCAAAAGTCCATATGCATGGAGCTTCTTCATGCGTTTGACACCTATGTGACCAAGGCGGCAGTGCCACAAGTATGTGGGACTATCATTATCAACCTTACATCTTTTGGTATTCACACTATGAATATGTGTAACATTACGCTCGAGATTCATTAAGAATAAACCATTCACCAACGGAGCATGACCATAAAACATATCTCTCATATAAATAGAACAACCATTATTCTTGGATTTAAATGAGTAGCCATCTCGAATTAAACGAGATCCTGATACAATGTTCATGCTCAATGTTGGGGAACGTTGTAGAAAACAAAAATTTTCCTTCGATTTCACCAAGATCCATCTAGGAGTTCATCTAGCAACGAGTGATTGGATTGCATCTACATGCCTTTGTAGATCACGCGCGGAAGCGTTCAAAGAACGGGGATGAGGAAGGCGTACTCGACGTGATCCAAATCACCGGAGATCCTAGCACCGAACGGACGGCACCTCCGCATTCAACACATGTACGGTCAGCGTAATGTCTCCTTCTTGATCCAGCAAGGGGAAGGAGAGGTTGAGGAAGATGGCTCCAGCAGCAGCACGACGGCGTGGTGTTGATGGAGCTGCAGTACTCCGGTAGGGCTTTGCCAAGCACTATGGAGGAGGAGGATGTGTTGGAGAGGGAGAGGGAGGCACCAAAGATGTGTTGTCAAAGGCCGTCCTTCCCCCACTATATATAGGGAGTCCAAGGGGGGGGGGGGGCGCCGGCCCTAGGAGATCCAATCTCCTAAGGGGGCGCCGACCAAGGGAGGAATCCCTCCCCCCCAAGGCACCTAGGGGGTGCCTTCCCCCTTTGGGACTCTTCCCTTCTTGAACCCTAGGCGCATGGTGAAGGAAATATGCCCTAGAGGCAATAATAAAGTTATTATTTATTTCCTTATAATCATGATAAATGTTTATTATTCATGCTAGAATTGTATTAACCGGAAACATAATACATGTGTGAATACATAGACAAACAAAGTGTCACTAGTATGCCTCTACTTGACTAGCTCATTAATCAAAGATGGTTATGTTTCCTAACCATGAACAATGAGTTGTTATTTGATTAACGGGATCACATCATCAAGAGAATGATCTTATTGACATGACCCATTCCATTAGCTTAGCACCCGATCGTTTAGTATGTTGCTATTGCTTTCTTCATGACTTATACATGTTCCTATAACTATCAGATTATGCAACCCCCGTTTACCGGAGGAACACTTTGGGTACTACCAAACGTCACAACGTAACTGGGTGATTATAAAGGAGTACTACAGGTGTCTCCAAAGGTACATGTTGGGTTGGCGTATTTCGAGATTAGGTTTTGTCACTCCGATTGTTGGAGAGGTATCTCTGGGCCCTCTCGGTAATGCACATCACTTAAGCCTTGCAAGCATTGCAACTTAATGAGTTAGTTGCGGGATGATGCATTACAAGAACGAGTAAAGAGACTTGCTGGTAACGAGATTGAACTAGGTATTGGAATACCGACGATCGAATCTCGGGCAAGTAACATACCGATGACAAAGGGAACAACGTATGTTGTTATGCGGTCTGACCGATAAAGATCTTCGTAGAATATGTAGGAGCCAATATGGGCATCCAGGTCCCGCTATTGGTTATTGACCGGAGACGTGTCTCGGTCATGTCTACATTGTTCTCAACCCGTAGGGTCCGCACGCTTAAGGTTACGATGACAGTTATATTATGACTTTATGCATTTTGATGTACCGAAGGTTGTTCGGAGTCCCGGATGTGATCACGGACATGATGAGGAGTCTCGAAATGGTCGAGACATAAAGATTGATATATTGGAAGCTTATATTTGGACATCGGAAGTGTTTCGGGTGAAATCGGGATTTTACCGGAGTACCGGGAGGTTACCGGAACCCCCCGGGAACCATATGGGCCTTAATGGGCTTTAGTGGAAAGGAGAAAGGGGAAGCCCAAGGTGGCCACGCGCCTCCCCCCTCCCCTAGTCCTATTAGGACTAGGAGAGGTGGCCGGCCCCCCTCTCTCTCTTTCCCCCTCGGGGAATCCTAGTCCAACTAGGATTGGGGGGGGGAGTCCTACTCCCGGGAGGAGTAGGACTCCTCCTGCGCCCTCCTCCTGGCCGGCGGCCCCCTCCCCCTTGGCTCCTTTATATACTGAGGCAGAGGCACCCCAGAGACACACAAGTTGATCCACGTGATCTATTCCTTAACCGTGTGCGGTGCCCCCAGCCACCATATTCCTCGATAATACTGTAGCAGAGTTTAGGCGTAGCCCTGCTGCTGTAGTACATCAAGATCGTCACCACGCCGTCGTGCTGACGGAACTCTTCCCTGACACTTTGCTGGATCGGAGTCCGGGGATCGTCATCGAGCTGAACGTGTGCTCGAACTGGGAGGTGCCGTAGTTTCGGTGCTTGATCGGTTGGATCGTGAAGACGTACGACTACTTCCTCTACATTGTGTCAATGCTTCCGCAGTCGGTCTGCGTGGGTACGTAGACAACACTCTCCCCTCTCGTTGCTATACATCACATGATCTTGCGTGTGCGTAGGAATTTTTTTGAAATTACTACGAAACCCATTAGTGGCATCCGAGCCTAGGTTATTTATGTTGATGTTATATGCACGAGTAGAACACAAATGAGTTGTGGGCGATATAAGTCATATTTCCTACCAGCATGTCATACTTTGGTTCGGCGGTATTGCTGGATGAAGCGGCCCAGACCGACATTACGCGTACGCTTACGCGAGACCGGTTCTCCCGACGTGCTTTGCACATAGGTGGCTTGTGGGTGACAGTTTCTCCAACTTTAGTTGAACCAAGCATGGCTACGCCCGGTCCTTGCGAAGGTTAAAACGGAGTCTATTTGACAAACTATCGTTGTGGTTTTGATGCATAGGTGAGATTGGTTCTTGCTTAAGCCCGTAGCAGCCACGTAAAACTTGCAACGACAAAGTAGAGGACGTCTAACTTGTTTTTGCAGGGCATGTTGTGATGTGATATGGTCAAGACATGATGCTGAATTTTATTGTATGAGATGATCATGTTTTGTAACCGAGTTATCGGCAACTGGCAGGAGCCTTATGGTTGTCGTTTTATTGTATGCAATGCAATCGCGATGTAATGCTTTACTTTTATCACTAAGAGGTAGCGATAGTCGTAGAAGCACAAGCTTGGCGAGACGACAACGATGCTACGATGGAGATCATGGTGTCACGCCGGTGACGATGGTGATCACGACGGTGCTTCGGAGATGGAGATCACAAGCACAAGATGATTATGGCCATATCATATCACTTATATTGATTGCATGTGATGTTTATCCTTTTATGCATCTTATCTTGCTTTGATTGACGGTAGCATTATAAGATGATCTCTCACTAAATTATCAAGAAGTGTTCTCCCTGAGTATGCACCGTTGCGAAAGTTCTTCGTGCTGAGACACCACGTGATGATCGGGTGTGATAGGTTCTACGTTCAAATACAACGGGTGCAAAACAGTTGCACACGCGGAATACTCAGGTTATACTTAACGAGCCAAGCATATACAGATATGGCCTCGGAACACGGAGACCGAAAGGTCGAGCGTGAATCATATAGTAGATATGATCAACATAACGATGTTCACCATTGAAAACTACTCCATCTCACGTGATGATCGGTTATGGTTTAGTTGATTTGGATCACGTGATCACTTAGAGGATTAGAGGGATGTCTATCTAAGTGGGAGTTCTTTAATTAATTTGATTAACCGAACTTAAATTTATCATGAAACTTAGTACCTGATTAGTATCTTGCTTGTTTATGTTTGATTGTAGATAGATGGCTCGTGCTGTTGTTCCGTTGAATTTTAATGCGTTCCTTGAGAAAGCAAAGTTGAAAGATGATGGTAGCAATTACACGGACTGGGTCCGTAACTTGAGGATTATCCTCATTGCTGCACAGAAGAATTACGTCCTGGAAGCACCGCTGGGTGCCAGGCCTACTGCAGGAGCAACGCCGGATGTTATGAACGTCTGGCAGAGCAAAGCTGATGACTACTCGATAGTTCAGTGTGCCATGCTTTACGGCTTAGAATCGGGACTTCAACGATGTTTTGAACGTCATGGAGCATATGAGATGTTCCAGGAGTTGAAGTTAATATTTCAAGCAAATGCCCGGATTGGGAGATATAAAGTCTCCAATAAGTTCTATAGCTGCAAGATGGAGGAGAACAGTTCTGTCAGTGAGCATATACTCAAAATGTCTGGGTATAATAATCACTTGATTCAATTGGGAGTTAATCTTCCAGATGATTGCGTCATTGACAGAATTCTTCAATCACTGCCACCAAGCTACAAGAGCTTCGTGATGAACTATAATATGCAAGGGATGAACAAGACTATTCCCGAGCTCTTCGCGATGCTGAAAGCTGCAGAGGTAGAAATCAAGAAGGAGCATCAAGTGTTGATGGTCAACAAGACCACTAGTTTCAAGAAAAAGGGCAAAGGGAAGAAGAAGGGGAACTTCAAAAAGAACGGCAAGCAAGTTGCTACTCAAGAGAAGAAACCCAAACCTGGACCTAAGCCTGAAACTGAGTGCTTCTATTGCAAGCAGACTGGTCACTGGAAGCAGAACTGCCCCAAGTATTTGGCAGATAAGAAGGATGGCAAGGTGAACAAAGGTATATGTGATATACATGTTATTGATGTGTACCTTACTAATGCTCGCAGTAGCACCTGGGTATTTGATACTGGTTCTGTTGCTAATATTTGCAACTCGAAACAGGGACTACAGATCAAGCGAAGATTGGTTAAGGACGAGGCGACGATGCGCGTGGGAAACGGTTCCAAAGTCGATGTGATCGCAGTCGGCACACTACCTCTACATCTACCTTCGGGATTAGTATTAGACCTAAATAATTGTTATTTGGTGCCACCGTTAAGCATGAACATTATATCTGGATCTTGTTTGATGCGAGACGGTTATTCATTTAAATCGGAGAATAATGGTTGTTCTATTTATATGAGTAATATCTTTTATGGTCATGCACCCTTGAAGAGTGGTCTATTCTTGTTGGATCTCGATAGTAGTAACACACATATTCATAATGTTGAAGCCAAAAGATGCAGAGTTGATAATGATAGTGCAACTTATTTGTGGCACTGCCGTTTAGGTCATATCGGTGTAAAGCGCATGAAGAAACTCCATTCTGATGGACTTTTGGAACCACTTGATTATGAATCACTTGGTACTTGCGAACCGTGCCTCATGGGCAAGATGACCAAAACACCGTTCTCCGGTACTATGGAGAGAGCAACAGATTTGTTGGAAATCATACATACAGATGTATGTGGTCCAATGAATATTGAGGCTCGTGGCGGATATCGTTATTTTCTCACCTTCACAGATGATTTAAGCAGATATGGGTATATCTACTTAATTAAACATAAGTCTAAAACATTTGAAAAGTTCAAAGAATTTCAGAGTGAAGTTGAAAATCATCGTAACAAGAAAATAAAGTTTCTACGATCTGATCGTGGAGGAGAATATTTGAGTTACGAGTTTGGTGTACATTTGAAAAATTGTGGAATAGTTTCGCAACTCACGCCACCCGGAACACCTCAGCGTAATGGTGTGTCCGAACATCGTAATCGTACTTTACTGGATATGGTGCGATCTATGATGTCTCTTATTGATTTACCGCTATCGTTTTGGGGATACGCTCTAGAGACGGCCGCATTCACGTTAAATAGGTCACCATCAAAATCCGTTGAGACGACGCCTTATGAATTGTGGTTTGGCAAGAAACCAAAGTTGTCGTTTCTGAAAGTTTGGGGCTGCGATGCTTATGTGAAAAAGCTTCAACCTGATAAGCTCGAACCCAAATCGGAGAAATGTGTCTTCATAAGATATCCAAAGGAAACTATTGGATACACCTTCTATCATAGATCCAAAGGCAAGACTTTTGTTGCTAAATTCGGAAACTTTCTGGCGAAGGAGTTTCTCTCGAAAGAAGTGAGTGGGAGGAAAGTAGAACTTGACGAGGTAACTGTACCTGCTCCCTTATTGGAAAATAGTACATCACAGAAAACCGTTTCTGTGACACCTACACCAGTTAGTGAGGAAGTCAATGATAATGATCATGAAACTTCAGAACAAGATACTACTGAACCTCGTAGATCAACCAGAATAAGATCCGCGCCAGAGTGGTACGGTAATCCCGTTCTGGAAGTTATGATGCTAGATCATGATGAACCTACGAACTATGAAGAAGCAATGGTGAGCCCAGATTCCGCAAAGTGGCTTGAAGCCATGAAATCTGAGATGGGATCCATGTATGAGAACAAAGTATGGACTTTGGTTGACTTGCCCGATGATCGGCAAGCAATTGAGAATAAATGGATCTATTTAGGTGGGTAGCGGCATCTTCACTAGGAAGGCCGGAAAATGGATCTTTCATGACAAGATTCAGCAAGGCATCATTAATTTCACAAGATTCAGCATCGGTAAGAGAAGCAATCAGAGTGCTAATAAAATCATTGTTGTTGGTATTGGTAAAGTCACACAATTTAGTGTTATGTTGAGGCATCGTGACAAGCAAGCAATCCAACACACAAGCAAACAAGAAATGGGCAAAAAGAGGCAAATAGAGAAAGAGAGGGAGGATAGAGAGAGAGAGAGAGGGCGAATAAAACGACAAGGGTGAAGTGGGGGAGAGGAAAACGAGAGACAAATGGCAAATAATGTAATGCGTGAGATAAGGGTTGTGATTGGTACTTGGTATGTTGACTTTTGCGTAGACCTCCCCAGCAACGGTGCCAGAAATCCTTCTTGCTACCTCTTGAGCACTAGCCTTGGTTTTCCCTTGAAGAGGAAAGGGTAGTGCAGCAAAGTAGCGTAAGTATTTCCCTTAGTTTTTGAGAACCAAGGTATCAATCCAGTAGGAGGCCACGCACGAGTCCCTCGCACCTACACAAACAAATAAATCATCGCAACCAACACGATAAGGGGTTGCCAATCCCTACACGGTCACTTATGAGAGTGAGATCTGATAGGTATGATAAGATAATATTTTTGGTATTTTTATGATAAAGATGCAAAGTAAAGTAAAAGGCAATAAAAATAACTAAGTATTGGAAGATTAATATGATGGAAGATAGACCCAGGGGCCATAGGTTTCACTAGTGGCTTCTCTCGAGAGCATAAGTATTCACGATGGGTAAACAAATTACTGTTGAGCAATTGACAGAATTGAGCATAGTTATGAGAATATCTAGGTATGATCATGTATATAGGCATCACATCCGAGACAAGCAGACTGACTCCTGCCTGCATCTACTACTATTACTCCACACACCGACCGCTATCCAGCATGCATCTAGAGTATTAAGTTCAAGAGAACAGAGTAACGCTTAAGCAAGATGACATGATGTAGAGGGATAAACTCATGCAATATGAAATAAACCCCATCTTGTTATCCTCGATGGCAACAATACAATACGTGCCTTGCTGCCCCTACTGTCACTGGGAAAGGACACCACAAGATTGAACCCAAAGCTAAGCACTTCTCCCATTGCAAGAAAGATCAATCTAGTAGGCCAAACCAAACTGATAGAGCGACCAACTGAGAGAGCGACAACAGCCGTAAACATGCATTAAAATTAATTCACACCGAATATAAGCATGAGTAGGATATAATCCACCATGAACATAAATATCATGAAGGCTATGTTGATTTGATTGAACTACATGCGTGAACATGTGCCAAGTCGAGTCACTCAATTCATTTAAAGGAGGATACCATCCTATCATACCACATCATAATCATCCCAATAGCATGTTGGCACGCAAGGTTAACCATTATAACTCATAGCTAATCAAGCATGGCACAAGCAACTATAATCTCTAAATGTCATTGCAAATATGTTTACTTCATAATAGCTGAATCAGGAACGATGAATCATCATATTTACAAAAACAAGAGAGGTCGAGTTCATACCAGCTTTTCTCATCCCAATGAGTCCATCATATATCATCATTATTGCCTTTCACTTGCACGACCGAACGGTGTGTATAATAATAAGAGTGCACGTGCATTGGACTAAGCTGGAATCTGCAAGCATTCAACTCAAGAGAGAAGAAAAGTAATATGGGCTCTAAGTTAAATAAACAATCTTGCATATAAGAGCCACTTAGCATTTTCAATATAGTCTTCTCGACCCCCAAAGAAAGGAAAAGAAAAATAAAAACTATTTACACGGGAAAGCTCCCAACAAGCAAAAGAAGGACGGGAAATATTTTTGGGTTTTCTTTTTAATTCTACTACAAGCATGGAAAGTAGACTAACACTAATTTTTTTTGTTTTTCTTAAGGTTTATTAAACACACAAGAAGAAAGCAGGAAAAAGGAAAATAAACTAGAATGGATATTACAGTGAAAGAGTATGAGCACCGACATCTAGCAATGAGTGTGTGTGAACATGAATGTAATGTCGGTGGGAAATACGTACTCCCCCAAGCTTAGGCTTTTGGCCTAAGTTGGTCTATTGCCAGGGATAACCTGGCTGATATCCGTAGGTGAAGCTGGGGTCGTACTGCGATGAAGAATAGTTGGGATCATAATGTGATGAAGAGGACTCTGACTGCCACTGGCTGGCAACCGCCTCAGGATCCCAAGAATAAACAGACATTCGTGGAGGCTCCAGTTCCGAGGCTGGTGCAGGATTCCGATAGGCTTGAACAGCCACCCACGGAACAATGTAAGTACCTGCAGACAAGTTAAACAAAGAGGGAGCAGGCAAAGTAATAGTCTCAGGGTGATGTTTATCAAAGTACAATTTATATTTAAGCGCCCCTTCGTGATTCTTAACAAGAAAATCATGCGTTACCATACTCTTATAATCTAAATAAGCATGGGGCAGCGCTGTTTCTTCTTTCTCCTCATGCCTAATAGGTATTTCAAAATGTTCAGCTTGGCGTGAAGCATAAATACCTCCAAAGATGGGGCCCTTAGTACGGTTCATACTCAACCGTCTAGCAACAATTCCACCCATACTAACAGAGTTATTGCGGTATAAACCATGGAGCAAAATAATAATATCAGGAATACTAAGGTTCCCATAGTTCCCGCGACCAATCAAGCAACGACTAGCAAATAAGGCAAAGTAGCGTAAAACAGGGAAATGTATGCTAGTAATTCTTGCATCAGAAACCTTCCTGGTTTCTCCCACAGTGATAGTGTCAATATAAGCTTCCACTTCATTACGGTGTGGTTCATCTAAAGAACCCTCAAAAGGTATTTTGCAAACCTCGCAAAATGCAGCTAATGTCATCTCCCTAGCAACATCATATAAATGGAACTCTACTGTTGGAGGTGATTTCTTAGGGAAAAAGTAGAAGTTCTGCACAAAAGTATTTGTGAGTAAGAGATACTGATGACGTTGGTCGCGGAGGAAGTTGGTGAGGCCGGCGTTCTCAATCAATAGATAGAAATCTTCATAAATCCCGGCACTTCTCAAGAAGTCATCGGAAGGCCATTCACACGGCCGGACCTCCGCGATACGAGGCAGATTAAATTTGGGCTTCTGTTCTTCTTCCTTTTGTTTCTCCTTAGAACTTCAGCTTGACGAGCCCCTCAAAAGTCTCTTCATTATTTCTGAAACAATCTGAAATTTTTAGTAACTTCAAACAAAGTGAACCAACTTCAATAAGATTGATAGCAACTACTCATACAAGTGCCTAGAGCATATATCAAGCATTAGAACTACTTGGAACCATATATATTTGACATGCAAGCTCAAGAACATGGTCACCTATGCAGCACAAATTTGCAATGAATAAAGCACTAGAAAAAAAAACTAATTGGACCAATGGAGGAGTCACATACCAAGGAACAATCTCCCCAAGCAGTTTTGCGAGATGTGCTTTGAGCAAGGAGATCGAAAATCGCAGCAAAAGTTGCTGGAACACGAGCTTGAGTTGGTTTTTCGGGTTTCTGCGAGACAGAGGAAGAAGATGGGTGCAGGAATAAGTGGAGGAGGGCCACCGTGGGCCCACGAGGCAGGGGGGCGCGCCCTCCACCCTCGTGACCAGGTGGCAGCTCCCCCCCGCGGTAATTTTTGCACTAAAAATCCTTAAATATTCTCGAAAAAATCATATTAAATTGGCATGGCATTCTGAGGACTTTTATTTTTGAGATATTTTTATATTGCATGGATAAGTCAGGAAACAGACAGAAAAATACTATTTTACTTTATTTCTACTAAAGAACAGAAAATATAAAGAGGGTACAGAAGGTTGTGCTTCTGGTTTCATCCATCTCATGCTCATAAAAAAGAATCCACTAACAAGGTTGATCAAGTCTTATTAACAAACTCATTCCGATAATCATGGAACCGGAGAAATTTCGAATAACACTATGTTACCTCAATGGGGATATGGACATCCCCAACAATAAGTATATCATATTTCTTTTTGACAGTAGGAAGAGGAAATTCAAAACCTCCAAATATAATCAATGGAATTTTTCCAATAGAGTTGATACTATAAACATGAGGTTGTTTCCTCGGAAAGTGCACTGTATGCTCATTACCATTAACATGAAAAGTGACATTGCCTTTGTTAGCAATCAATAACAGCCCCTGCAGTATTAAGGAAAGGTCTTCCAAGAATAATAGACATACTATCATCCTCGGGAATATCAAGAATAACAAAGTCCGTTAAAATAGTAACGTTTGCAACCACAACAGGCACATCCTCACAAATACCGACAGGTATAGCAGTTGATTTATCAGCCAATTGCAAAGATATTTCAGTAGGTGTCAACTTATTCAAGTCAAGTCTACGATATAAAGAGAGAGGCATAATACTAACACCGGCTCCAAGATCACATAAAGCAGTTTTAACATAATTTCTTTTAATGGAGCATGGTATAGTAGGTACTCCTGGATCTCCAAGTTTCTTTGGTATTCCACCCTTAAAAGTGTAATTAGCAAGCATGGTGAAATTTCAGCCTCCGGTATCTTTCTTTTATTAGTAATGATATCCTTCATATACTTAGCATAAGGATTTGTTTTGAGCACATCAGTCAATCGCATACGCAAAAAGATAGGTCTAATCATTTCAGCAAAGCGCTCAAAATCCTCATCATCCTTTTTCTTGGATGGTTTCGGAGGAAAAGGCATGGGTTTCTGAACCCATGGTTCTCTTTCTTTACCATGTTTCCTAGCAACGAAGTCTCTTTTATCATAACGTTAATTCTTTGATTGTGGGTTATCAAGATCAACAGCAGGTTCAACTTCTACATCATTATCATTACTAGGTTGAGCATCATCATGAACATCATCATTAACATTTTCACTAGGTTCATGTTCATTACCATATTGTGTTTCAGCATCAGACATAGAGATATCATTTGGATTATCAGGTGGTTCAGCAATAGGTTCACTAGAAGTTTGCACAGTTCTATCATTTTTCTTTTTCTTCCTTTTAGAAGAACTAGGTGCATCAATATTATTTCTTTGAGAATCTTGCTCGATTCTCTTAGGGTGGCCTTCAGGATACAAAGGTTCCCGAGTCATTCTACCAGTTCTAGTAGCCACTCTAACAGCATAATCATTTTTCTTACTATTCATTTCATCAAGCATTTCTTTCTGAGCTTTAAGTACTTGTTCTACTTGAGTGGTAACCATAGAAGCATGTTTTCTAACAAGTTTAAGTTCACCTCTAATATTATCCATATAATCACTCAAGCGTTTAATCATAAAGGTATTCTGCTTTAATTGTCTACCAAAATAAGAATTAAAGTCATCTTGCTTAAACATAAAGTCATTAAACTCATCCAAGCACTGACTAGCAATTTTAGTAGGTGGGACTTCAACTTTATCATATCTATAGAGAGAATTTACCTTTACTACCTGTGTCGGGATATCGGGAGGTTCTTCAGTAAATAAGTAATTGAGATCATATACTTCTTCAACAGGCGGTAAATTAAGACCATGTATTTCTTAAATAGGAGGTAAATTCTTAACATCTTCAGCTTTAATACCTTTTTCTTTCATATATTTCTTTGCCTCTTGCATATCTTCGGGACTGAGAAATAGAACACCTCTCTTCTTCGGAGTTGGTTTAGGAATAGGCTCAGTAATTGGCTCAGGAGCTGGCTCAGGAGTTGGCTCGGGAGGTGGCTCAGGAGGTGCCCAATTATTTTCATTTGCCAACATATTATTCAATAAAATTTCAGCGTCATCCGGTGTTCTTTCCCTGAAAAGAGAACCAGCACAACTATCCAGGTAATCTCTGGAAGCATCAGTTAGTCCATTATAAAAGATATCAAATATTCCAGGTTTCTTAAGAGGATGATCAGGCAAAGCATTAAGTACTTTGAGAAGCCTCCCCCAAGCTTGTGGGAGACTCTCTTCTTCAATTTGCACAAAATTGTATATTTCCCTCAAAGCAGCTTGTTTCTTATGAGCAGGGAAATATTTAGCAGAGAAGTAATAAATCATATCCTGGGGACTTTGCACACAGGCAGGATCAAGAGAATTAAACCATTTCTTAGCATCACCCTTTAATGAGAACGGAAATATTTTGAGTATATAAAAGTGGCGCGATCTCAGATTATTAGTAAACAGGGTAGCTATTTCATCTAACTTACGAAGATGTGCCACAACAGTTTCAGATTCATAGCCATAAAAAGGATCAGATTCAACCAAAGTAATTATATCTGGATCAACAGTAATATCATAATAATCCTGATCAGGAACACAGATAGGTGAAGTAGCAAAAGCAGGGTCGGGTCTCATCCTACCTCTAAAAGATTCCTTACTCCACTTAATTAGTAACCTCTTACGTTCCGGTTTATCCGGACAAGCAAGAATAGCTTCATAAGATTCATTATTAAAAAGATAACCCTCAGGAATAACAGGCATAGGTTCATCATCACTAACATCATCGTGTTCAGGTTCACTAATTTCTCTTTCTCTAGACTTAGAAATTTGCTCATCTAGAAATTCACCAAGTGGCACAGTAGTATCAAGCATAGAAGTAGTTTCATCATAAGTATCATGCATAGCAGAAGTGGCATCATCAATAACATGCGACATATCAGAATTCATAGAAGTAGTAGGTTTAGGTGTCGCTAGCTTACTCATAACAGAAGGTGAATCAAGTGCAGAGCTAGATGGCAGTTCCTTACCTCCCCTCGTAGTTGAGGGATAAATTTTTGTCTTAGCGTCTTTCAAGTTCTTCATAGTGTCCAGCAGATATAAATCCCAAGTGACTCAAAGAATAGAGCTATGTTCCCCGGCAACGGCGCCAGAAAAAGGTCTTGATAACCCACAAGTATAGGGGATCGCAATAGTTTTCGAGGGTAGAGTATTCAACCCAAATTCGTTGATTCGACACAAGGGGAGCCAAAGAATATTCTCAAGTATTAACAGCTGAGTTGTCAATTCAACCACACCTGGAAACTTAGTATCTGCAGCAAAGTTTTTAGTAGCAAAGTAATATGATAGTGGTGATAACGGTAACAAAGTAAAGACAGCAAAAGTAATGTTTTTGGTATTTTTGTAGTGATTGTAACAGTAGCAGCGGAAAAGTAAATAAGCGTAAACCAGTATATGGAAAACTCATAGGCACCGGATCAATGATGGATAATTATGCGTGACACAGAACTAGCTCCAGTTCATCAATATAATGTAGGCATGTATTCCGTAAATAGTCATACATGCTTATGGAAAAGAACTTGCATGACATCTTTTGTCCTACCCTCCCGTGGCAGCGGGGTCCTATTGGAAACTAAGGGATATTAAGGCCTCCTTTTAATAGAGAACCGGAACAAAGCATTAACACATAGTGAATACATGAACTCCTCAAACTATGGTCATCACCGGGAGTGGTCCCGATTATTGTCACTTCGGGGTTGCCGGATCATAACACATAATAGGTGACTATAGACTTGCAAGATAGGATCTAGAATTCACATATATTCATGAAAACATAATAGGTTCAGATCTGAAATCATGGCACTCGGGCCCTAGTGACAAGCATTAAGCATAGCAAAGTCATAGCAACATCAATCTCAGAACATAGTGGATACTAGGGATCAAACCCTAACAAAACTAACTCGATTACATGATAAATCTCATCCAACCCATCACCGTCCAGCAAGCCTATGATGCAATTACTCACGCACAGCGGTGAGCATCATGAAATTGGTGATGGAGGATGGTTGATGATGACGACGGCGACGAATCCCCCTCTCCGGAGCCCCGAACGGACTCCAGATCAGCCCTCCCGAGAGAGATTAGGGCTTGGCGGCGGCTCCGTATCGTAAAACACGATGAAACTTTCTCTCTGATTTTTTTCTCCTCGAAGCCAATATATGGAGTTGGAGTTGGCGTCGGAGGGCCACCAGGGGGCCCATGAGGTAGGGGGGCGCGCCCAGGGGGGAGGGGCGCGCCCCCCACCCTCGTGGATAGGGTGTGGGCCCCTTGGTCTTCATCTTTGGCAAGGATTTTTTATTATTTATTCTAAGATATTCCATGGAGTTTCAGGTCATTCCGAGAACTTTTGTTTTCTGCACATAAAACAACACCATGGCAATTCTGCTGAAAACAGCGTCAGTCCGGGTTAGTTCCATTCAAATCATACAAGTTGGAGTCCAAAACAAGGGAAAAAGTGTTTGGAAAAGTAGATACGACGGAGACGTATCAGAATGCATCTACATACCTTTATAGATCGTGAGCGGAAGCGTTCAAGAGAACGGGGTTGAGGGAGTCGTAATCGTCGTGATCCAAATCACCGGAGATCCTAGCGCCGAACGGACGGCACCTCCGCGTTCATCACACGTATGGAGCGGATGACGTCTCCCGCGCCTTGATCCAGCAAGGAGGAGGGAGAGGTTGAGGAAGATGGCTCCAGCAGCAGCACGACGGCGTGGTGGTGATGGAGAGGTAGTACTCCGGCAGGGCTTCGCCAAGCTCTGCGGAGGAGGAGGAGGTGTTGGAGTGGGAGAGGGAGGCGCCAGGGGCATGCGTGCGGCTGCCCTCCATCCCCCCCTCTATATATAGGGTCCCCAAAGGGGGCGCCGGCCCTAGGAGATGGGATCTCCTAGGGGGGCGGCGGCCAAGGGGGTGGAGTGCCCCCCATGGCAAGTGGAGGCGCCCCTTCCCTAGGTTTCCCAACCCTAGGCGCAATGGGGGGCCCAAGGGGTAGCATGCTCAAGAGGTAGCACCGCTCTGGCCGCCTGTTCGCGAGCAATGCAAAGCCGCGGCGAGGTGTTTCGGCGCCGGGCCGGCAAAAGGCAAAGCAGAGGCACTAGTAGAAAAAGGGTCTAACGTGAAGCACATTAGTGTCGGTTCCAACGGCTAGCCGGGCCGCTTTGATTAGTACCGGTTCGTGGCGAACCTTTAGCACCGGTTCGTGCCACGAACCGGTACTAATGAGAGTGGTGGCAGGATGTTGTCAGACAGGTGCCCCTCCAGCCCCTTTAGTACCGGTTCTTGGCACGAACCGGTACTAAAGGTCGTCCTGCATAAACCCTTCGTCCACCCGTGCTCGCTCTGTTCTTCCCCTTTCCCCTCTCCTCTCTGTTCTTCCCCTCTTCCTCTCGAGCTCATCAAACATTTTGCCCAAAATTTGTCAAGATTTGAAGGCCCCCATCCATTCAAATGATCACAAAGGTTAGCAACTTTGTCCTTTCATCTCTCATTGCTAGATTAGCTCTTGCAATGCTTTATATAGTGATTAATTTGTGAGTTTAGTAATTTGGGAGGATATATATATATGTGCTAGTATTTGATTTATATGCAATTTGAGGTCAAAAATAACACTTAGTTTGCATATGTAGGTGTGGTTTACTTAGTGCCTTCTAAATCTCCATCGTAGCCACCGTCGATCGCCCGCACCGTCCCGTCGCCGGCACCACCTTGTGGTGAGCCTCTAGTTCATGAAATTTTATATAAAAATTGATGTTTGTGTGATTTGGATATATAGTTACTCGTATAATTATCTTACCCGTACGTTGTTTGTTATACATATAGTGCCATGGTTTTGATATCCGTCCCCGTCGGCCCTAGTCCTTGTTATGATTCGGATGTGGTATGTATATTCTCTTTTAAAACTAGTTGCATTTCGTGTTTATGACAAATTATGCCCATCAAGTTGACATAGAAATTTTTTCTAGGAGGTATGTGAACCGGAAATTCCAACCGACCCTATTGCCGAGAGGTTAAATTTAGTTGAAAGAGAAAACGAGTACTTGAAAGAAAAATTGAAAAGAATTGAGGGGGAGAAGATGGAATTGGAGTTGCATGTTGCCGATGTCGTCGATGATCACAAGATGAAGATGGAGAAAATGCGCTTGAAGATTAGAAAGATTAGAAAATATGCCATCGATAGTGAGGCTTGGTATCATTATGCTGTTGGATCCATTGTTACCTTAGTTGCGATCTTGATCGTATTTGTTGTTGCATTTAAATGCTTTAGCTAGAGAGTTATTTGTTTGTTGCATTTAAGTGTTGTATGAACTTTATGTATGAACTTGTATTAATTTGGTCTATTCGGTGTTGTGTAATGAAGATGAGCCGGCAATGGATGTACGATGACCGATGCTCTCCCCAGTTCGTTGAGGGCGTGCATACTTTTCTGCTTGCGGCTGAGGCAAACAAGCGGGCGGATGGTTTTATGCCTTGTCCATGTGCTCGCTGTAAGAATGGTCACAATTACTCTACGTCAAGAACCATTCACGTCCACCTGTTTAAGTCCGGTTTCATGCCCCATTATAATGTTTGGACCAAGCACGGAGAAAGAGGGGTTATGATGGAAGACAATGAAGAAGAAGAGGACGACGACAGCTATCCTGGCCATGGGTTCCCTGAATACGATGATACAACAATGGGGGAAGAAGCTGAGCCGGTAATGCGGGAAGAAGCTGAGCCGGCAATGCGGGAAGAAGCTGAAGAAGAGGCATCAGATGAGCCCGTTGATGATCTAGGTCGGGCCATTGCCGATGCAAAGAGAAACTGCGCAAGTGATTTGGAGAAGAAGAAGTTGCAGCGCATGTTAGAGGATCACAAAAAATTGTTGTACCCGAATTGCGTAGGTGACAAGAAAAAGCTGGGCACCACACTGGAATTGCTGCAATGGAAGGCAGAGAATGGTGTATCTGACAAGGGATTTGGAAAGTTGCTGGTAATGATAAAGGATATGCTTCCAAAGGACAACGAATTGCCCGAGAGTACGTACGAAGCAAAGAAGGTTGTCTGCCCTCTAGGGTTAGAGGTGCAGAAGATACATGCATGCCCTAATGATTGCATCCTCTACCGCGGTGAGTACGAGGATTTGAACGCTTGCCCGGTATGTGGTGCATTGCGCTATAAGATCAGCCGCGATGACCCTGGTGATGTCGAGGGCCGGCGCCCCAGGAAGAAGATTCCTGCCAAGGTGATGTGGTATGCTCCTATAATACCACGGTTGAAACGTTTGTTCCAAAACAAAGAGCATGCCAAGGCGATGCGATGGCACAGAGAAGACCGTAAGAAAGACGGAAAGTTGAGAGTACCCGCTGACGGGTCGCAGTGGAGAAAAATCGAAAGAAAGTACGGGAAGGAGTTTGCAGATGACGCAAGGAGCGTATGGTTTGGTCTAAGCGCAGATGGCATTAATCCTTTTGGGGAGCAGAGCAGCAACCATAGCACCTGGCCTGTGACTCTATGTTTGTATAACCTTCCTCCTTGGTTGTGCATGAAGCGGAAGTTCATTATGATGCCAGTGCTCATCCAAGGCCCTAAGCAACCCGGCAACGACATTGATGTGTACCTAAGGCCATTAGTTGAAGAACTCTTACAACTGTGGAATGGAACAGGTGTACGTGCGTGGGATGAGCACATGGGGGAAGAATTTGACCTAAAGGCGTTGCTGTTCGTGACCATCAATGATTGGCCTGCTCTCAGTAACCTTTCAGGACAGACAAACAAGGGATACCGCGCATGCACGCACTGTTTGGACGATACCGACAGTATATATTTGGCTAATAAGAATGTGTACCTGGGACATCGTCGATTTCTTCCGAGCAGGCATCCCGTAAGAAAGAAAGGCAAGCATTTCAAAGGTGAGGCGGATCACCGGACGAAGCCTCGCCACCGTACTGGTGCTGATGTACATGATATGGTCAAGGATTTGAAGGTGGTCTTTGGAAAGGGTCCTGGTGGACAACCTGTTCCGAATGACGCTGACGGACGCGCACCCATGTGGAAGAAGAAATCTATATTTTGGGACCTGCCCTATTGGAAAGACCTCGAGGTCCGCTCCGCAATCGACGTGATGCACGTGACGAAGAATCTTTGTGTGACCCTGCTTGGCTTCTTGGGCGTGTATGGGAAGACAAAAGATACACCTGAGGCACGGGAGGACCAGCAACGTATGCACGGAAAAGACGGCATACATCAGGGTCATGCAAGCTACGCTCTTACCAAAGAAGAGAAGGAAATCTTCTTTGAATGCCTGCTCAGTATTAAGGTACCGTCTGGCTTCTCGTCGAATATAAAGGGAATAATAAACATGGCAGAGAAAAAGTTCCAGAACCTAAAGTCTCATGACTGCCACGTGATTATGACGCAACTGCTTCCGGTTGCATTGAGGGGGCTTCTACCGGAAAACGTTCGATTAGCCATTGTGAAGCTATGTGCATTTCTCAATGCAATCTCTCAGAAGGTAATCGATCCAGAAATCATACCAAGGTTACAGAATGATTTGGTGCAATGTCTTGTCAGTTTCGAGTTGGTGTTCCCACCATCCTTCTTCAACATCATGACGCACGTCCTAGTTCACCTATGCGAAGAGATTAACGTTTTGGGTCCTGTATTTCTACACAATATGTTCCCCTTTGAGAGGTTCATGGGAGTCTTAAAGAAATATGTTCATAACCGTGCTAGGCCAGAAGGAAGCATCTCCAAGGGCCGTCAAAATGAGGAGGTCATTGAGTTTTGTATTGACTTTATTCCTGACCTTAAGCCGATTGGTGTTCCTGAATCGCGGCATAAGGGCAGACTGGATGGAAAAGGCACGCTAGGAGGGGAACAAATAATATGTATGGACGGACATTCTCTCACTGAAGCACACTACACAGTTCTACAGAATTCCGCCTTGGTGGCTCCGTATATGGATGAACACAAGAATTTGCTACGCTCCAAACACCCGGAGCGGTCTGATGACTGGATTACACGTGAACAAACCAGGAGTTTCGCCAGCTGGTTGCAAGCACGTACCATGCATGACACCTCTATTGAAGATGACCTGTACTTGCTGTCCCAGTTACCATCTTCGAATATAATGACTTTCAAAGGGTACGAGATAAATGGTAATACATTTTACACGATCGCCCAAGATAAGAAGAGCACCAACCAAAACAGTGGTGTCCGCTTTGATGCAGAAACCAAGACGGGAAAGGAAACATATTATGGTTATATACAGGACATATGGGAACTTGACTATCGACGTGGTTTGAAGGTCCCTTTGTTTCGGTGCAAATGGGTCAATATGACACGAGGCGGGGTAACGGAAGACCCGCAGTACGGAATGACAACAGTGGATCTCAACAATCTTGCGTATGCAGACGAACCATTCGTCCTAGCCAATGATGTGGCACAGGTTTTCTATGTGAAGGACATGTCTACCAAGCCAAGAAAAAGAAAAGATAAGGAAGCGAATGCATCGTACGATGAGCCAAAGCGGCACATAGTTCTTTCTGGGAAGAGAAACATCGTGGGAGTGGATGACAAGACAGACAAGTCAGAAGATTATGAAAAGTTTGATGAAATTGCTCCATTCACAGTGAATATTGACCCGAGCATCCCGTTAAATGATGAAGATTTTCCATGGCTACGACGCAAAAGGGACACACGCGAAGAAAAAGTTTCACACCCAAAGATCTGGGATGTGATCGGCTTAACTATCATCACTTTCTTCTGTGTTTCACACCCAGGAGGGAATCTCTGTAATAGTTAGGGTAGCTAGTTATGTGTTTTGGCATTTGAAACGCGAAGAAATTTTATGTGCAAGCAAATTCTTTCATGCATTTACTGATTTTTTCAGCTAAATGACCCTGAAATTGAAAAGCATTTCAAATGAACTCAGAAAAGGATGAAAGTTGGCATGGTATCATAATTTCACCCACATAGCATGTGCAAAAAAGTAGAGAGGGTTACCGCAAAAACTGGATGCACTTCGTGTACAAAATGGACAATCTGTTTCGAAGTATCAGGGTTTCGGACGAAAACTCATCCGTTACAAAGGCATTTCATTTTTTAAATAACCTAAGCATTACCAAATTGAATATAATGATAAAACACACTAATATTAAACATAAGAAAAAAGAATCACTGAAAAATCTATTTTCAAAGTTAAGTTATTCACAAAAATAAATAAAGCAAAAAAATAAGAAAAAAAGCCCACCTACTGGGCCACAGCGGCCTGCATACGACTAGAAACCCAAATTCAAGTTGGGCCAGGATGCAGGCCCGCTAGCCCAGTAGGCCCAACAGGGCATCGCAGAAGAGGTAGGCCCAGAAGGCCTGCTTAAGAGAGGAGCTCGAGACAGCAGCGACGGCGGGGCTTATAAGCAGGTGCGAGTGCCCCTCGGCTAGCGAGGTGGGACTAAACTTTTGTGCCCCTCGCCTGGCAGCGCACACCCCTTTAGTACCGGGTCGTGGCACCAACCGGTACTAAAGGGGGGGCTTTAGTACCGGTTGGTTCCACGAACCGGTACTAAAGGGGGTTCTTCCCGCCGCTTGGCCTGGCCAAAACAGGCCTTTAGTACCGGTTGGTGGCTCCAACCGGTACTAAAGGTGCCTTCTATATATACATCACTTCGAAAAATTTCATTCTCCCTTTCCTTCTTCCCGATCGATCGACGCCGTCGCCGCCCCCATCCTCGTCGCCGCCCTCATCCCCGTCGCCGCCCCTGTCCCCGTCGCCGTCGCCTCCCTCGTCTCCGTCGCCGCCCCGGGCCCGTCCCCGTCGCGCCGTCCCCGCGTCGCCGCCCCGTCACGCCCCGGCCCGTCGCCACCCCGGGCCGTCGCCTCGCCGTCGCCGTCGCCCCGCTGTGAGCTCTCCCCCTCTAACCCTTCTCCCTCGCCCCCGGTGGCCACCATGGGCGCCGCCCCTCCCCGAGCCCATACACACACACAAGCATGATGAACACACACACACACATTTCCTTAAGTTAATTAGTATATACGTATTTTGTATGTTTAATTAGTTTAGATTTTTCAGATTATTATTTTTTTCACTAGTATATATCTATGAATGCATGTTAGATGGATATAATTAGTGTTTAATTAGTATGGAATTTTTTTATATAATGTTGTTTTTCTGTTTTTAATGGATGTATAGAAGTTGTTTTTTCTGTTTTTAGTGTTAGATGCTTAATTAGTATGAAATAGCGTATATAATTTTGACATATGCAATGATAGCATAATTAGTGTTACATTTGCATATAGTATTTTTGTTGTCGACGATGCCCGGCCCGCATCCTCGCCGTCGACCCGTTCGCGACGATGTCCTGCTTCAGAGGACCCATGTCCGGGACTGGGCTCCGCCGGGCTGGCACTGGGAGGTGCTACCTTCAGGGGCGCGACGCTTGGTGAGGAACCCGGCCTCGGGTCCCGTCGTCGACCCTCATCTCCTTTAGTGGCATTCGCGTGGGCCACTTTCGGTGCGGAGGGAGCCGGCCCCGCCGGAGGTGGTACGTCGCCATGTCAGGGAGGAGGACGAGCACGTCCATCGCTACATGGCTGCTATGGACGTCAGGTTCTCCAATACCTGGCAGGTTCTTTGGGGAGATCACCCGAGCTATGATCCAGTGATGGTTCCTTCACTTTGGTTGTCCACCGCCTAGATTACTCTCTAGTATTCGATCTTTATTAGCTAGCTAGCTAGCTAGCTAGTGATGTATTCGATATATAATATTCGAGATGATTTATTCGAGATTATATATATTATTTGAGACGATGTATTCGAGATTATATCTATTATTCAAGACGACGTATTCGAGATTAAATCTATTATTCGAGACGATGTATTCGAGATTATATCTATTATTCGAGATTATACTAAATTCTTTTATATTTCTTTTGGCATAGTTAAATAAAAGCTATGGCGGACAATACCGACAGAGAGAGAGAATAGACCATGTTCGATATCATACACGGGCCAGATGATGATCAGAATGAAGAAGATTTTGACGACTCCGAATTTCTAAACAACACCGGAGAGGGTGATATGATATTCGATCGCGACGACCGAGAAGATGAAGTCATGAACTACGACGAAGAACATGTTGATCCTGAAACAACAAACACCGGCGAGGTATATATATTTATATAAGCAGGAATCTGGTGATCATCGCATGTTTTAAATGAGTTGAAGATATATTAATGAATCGATCTTTCTTCTTTCAGCCATCCGGATCGAGCAAATCTTCAGGCGAAAGGACGAAACGAGGCCCGAACAAAAAGTTGAAGGAGGGCGTAAAGTACAATATCAAGGCATTCAAACCTAATGGCAAACTATTAGCTCCTAAGAAGAATGCGGACAAGTTCGTTCGTTAGTGCGGAGTTCTTGTGAAGGACCAACTCCTGATCTCCCTTCAAGAATGGAGAAAGCCAGGAAAGCCACGTCCAAATGTTACTTTTGTCGACGAGAATAAAAAAAACTGCTTTGGGATACTCTCATGGAACATTTCACCCTACCAGATAATTTCACAGAAGCAGATGTGCGGAAAGTCAAGGACGCTGCTTTTAGGAAGATGGCGGTTGCATTCAAGAACCACAAGAGAACGACGTGGGAGAAGTACGTCAAGGGAGGAAGGAAGACTCCAGTATTCGAGGGGATACTAGAGAATCAAAGTGCTCATTGGGACGATTTCGTGAAATTCAAGGATTCAGAATTAGCTAAGGAACGGTCGAGAATAAACAAGAAGAATGCCGAAAAAAAGGATAAGTTCCATAAGCTGGGGCCAGGTGGCTACGCGGTGGCAATGCCTAAGTGGGATAAGTTTGAGAAAGAGATGGAGGATGCAAGTGTCACTCCGGTTACTAAGAGCTGGCCCCCCAGGTGCAGGACTTGGTTCTATGCGCATGGGGGGTGGAGTTGGGCCCGAAGACAGGCAATGTTTCGACGAAGGCATGTCTGAACGGAGCCCACGATGCGCTACTTGTTGCAATAGAAGAGGCTCGATCGGGGGTGTTCCAGCCCAACAGAGAGAACGACGAGCTTACGCGTGCCCTGGGAAATCCTGAACACCGGGGAAGAACACGAGGCAAGGGCGCTATTCCGTGGTATGAGGGGTTTTCGGACTGGAATGCCGACTACAGAACCCATGCGAGAAAGAAGATTGCGGAGGAGAAGAAGAGGAAGATGGAGGAGGAGCAGAGGAAGCGGGACTATGAACGCCTTCAAGGCCTAGAAGCAAGTCAAGCGGAATTGGCCGCTAAATTCCAGGGGCAGCAGGAGCAGATCGACTCACTTAGCCAGCAAAGGGGGTCTCAGCAGCTGCAGCAGCTAGCGGATGATCCAGCATTGGATACCACCGCCCCATCCATGCCGAGAAGCAGCGTGGGTTCCGCCCCGGGCGACGCAGTAGTGCTGGATAGATACCCCGTGGATGACATCACGGAGAACACTAACTGCGAGCTACACTTCAAAATGAAGAACATATCCATGAAGGTGGCGGACGCCATTGCTTTTTCAAATTCCCCCGAGGCAACCTTCCATTGCAACCTGATTCCAGCGGGCTATGCTCGTGTCTTGGTTGATGAGGTGGTGGACCCATATTCGGAGCTACATCTTGACATTCCTGGAGGTGACGACGAGCACACATTGGGAGAGGCCATACATCGTGTCATCCTATGGAGAAAGGATTGCATCATCTTTCGAAGTCCGCCATCGAGTCAGCAGACTGCCGCTCCTCCAAGTCCACCAACGCGTGAGGCCACTCCTCCTCCTCCAAGTCCGGCAAAGTGTCAGGCCACTCCTCCTCCAAGTCCGACACAGTGTCAGACGTCCACTCCTCCTCCAAGTCTGGCACAACCTCAGGCCACTTCAAGTCCGGCACAGCTTCAGGCCACTCCTCCTTGTCCAACTCAGCCCCGTCAGCCGTCTCCGCCGCCTCAGCAATTGCAGAAGAGACACCCCGCAGCTATGGTGCGTAGCGGTACGAGTCGAGGTCATAGTACAGGAAGTACAGGCGGAGGCAAGCGATATAAATATGGTCCAAACTTCACTACTCCTCTTCCTGTGAGGGCTTACGACAGGACCGAGGAGCAAACCAATGCCATAGTGCAGGCAGAACTCGACGCCCATTTTGGACCGAAACCGCCACCGCCGCCAAGGGAGAAAGTGCCTGTGGAAGTAGTTGACCACTTCATTCGTATGGCTCAACCACCAGCTCCTAAGCCTGTTGACACAGACTATGAGCGCCACATCAGGAAGTTACATCGACGACGTCTACAGAAGGAAGCGAGCTCGAGCTCGAGCAAACAACAAGCAGCTGTCAAAAAAGCGGGAAAACCGTTGCCCAGCTAGGAAAACAGGCGGCGCAATCGCCCCCCCCCCCCCGCTTGTTGCGCCGCCAACAACACGTGACAGTACGCACGCCCAATATTATTGTGGCCAAACAGTTTACGTTCCCGAGGTGGGCGATGTGGTAATAACCCAGGAGCATATAATGCAGGCTGAAGAACCCAAGATCACTGTTGGACAACTCCTCGAGATCGAGGACATGCCTGGGATTACAGAGGAGGAAATAAAACGGAAATATGTCCGGGGCGAACCTTTGGTCGAGCCAGAAGATGTCAACAAGCTCCCAACGAGAATGTATGAATTGCATCAATGGTACATGGACATTACCAAGAGATCCAATCGAGAGTCCCTCATGGTGTATGTCAAGAAGGATGATTACTACCATGAGAAAGCTGTGGCCGTTGAGTATCCTGAACTGTTTCAGTTATACAATCAAGACGCACTCGACAAATCTATCGTCAGTTGCTATTGTCTATAAGTGATTTCTTTCTGTAATTTAAGTCTCAAGCTAGCTGTAGTGATCCTTTTGATCAATCATTACCTGTAATTATCCTCACTATATTCTTTTCTGTGGTATTATGCAGGATGAAGATGTATGAAATGAGAAAAGGTGGACGATATGGCATTGGGTTCATTGACCCAAACACCATTAATGAATACACATGGAAAATAAACAAGCATCAAGAAAAAGAGGTAGAGGACAGCATGCTAGAGTTCTTGAAGCGCCTCAAATACAATGAAGATATACTACTTCCTTACAACTTCCAGTGAGTCACACTTTCTTGTACTACAAATTCTCTGTTTTTGCCTACTAGCTAGCTAGCTACATGTTTTTGCTTACATATGCCCGCTTAATTAAGACATGCAAACGTGTGTGCATGCAGATTTCACTGGATCTTGTGTATCATTAAAGTTGACGCCGGAACAGTTGAAATACTGGACTCGCTACTTAAAAAACAAAGTGACTATAACATCTTGTTTGGGATAGTCAACAGGTAATTTCAATCATTATTAACTATATATCTCGGCCTATTTAGTAATTCGTCATTTCATGATATGAACTATTTAATAACCCCTTTATTCATTTTCTTTGTCGGCGGGCAGGGCTTGGGCAAGGTTCATCAGCGTCACGGAAGGCGAATGGAAACCAAAGCTGAAATGGTTTCGATCCAAGGTAAGTAATTAAGTAGTACTAGCTAGCTAGCTAGCTGTCATCTCTTTAATTATCATGCTTGATTAATTATTATCTGATCAAATTAAATTCCATTCTCGTAATAAAGGCCCTGAAGCAGGCGCAGGGGACTGATCTGTGTGCATTCTGCGTTTGCGAGAACATTCGCATGATGGCGTCCGAAAGGAGCAGATCTCAAAGACATGAATGGGTACGCTTGTCAGAACACTATTCACAATTTTTACACCATTATCGATATCTAGTCACACAACTAATACACATGCATATTGATCTCCTTCTTAACAGTTCAAAGAGGTGCGGGACAAGCTCCTAGAAACGGAGCGCGTAGAAGCTCTTCAAGAGGAAATAGCGGGATTTTTGCTCGACCAGGTCATAAATCCGAAGGGAGAATACTATTACCCGCTACCGCCCCCATGAACCACTTCCAATTGTCATCGTGCTCCGAAGGCACCAATTAGGCTAATGCCACTGGCTCCGAAGGCAACATGCATATGTAGGAGAAATTGTATATAGCTATACATGTGTGTATGTGTGAATTAATATGGTTTGTGAGACATTGATGATATATATATGATTGGTTCTACTAGAAATTCTATATATATATATATGTATATATATATATATATATATATATGCATAACGTGTACAATGTGTAGTACCGTAAAATACAAGCAAACGAAAAAGAATTAAAATGGAAAACACAAAACTAGATGAAAAAGAAATCATAAAACCAAAAACCCCCCCAAACATTTTAGTACCGGTTGGTGTTACCAACTGGTACTAAAGGGCTCCCAGCCCCCGGAGCTGGCTCGTGCCACGTGGTTGCCCTTTAGCACCGGTTCATGCTGAACCGGTACTAAAGGGGGGGGGCTTTAGTGCCGAAACGTTAGTGCCGGTTCCTAAACCGTCACTAAAGGGCCTTACAAACCGGTGCTATTGCCTGGTTCTGCACTAGTGAGGCATCGACTGAGGGGCTATTGCTTGCTCGACACCGACTACTTCACCGACGCTCCACTGCACGGGGAGTAAGTATTTCGGTGCCGTTTATCGGATGAGCTGAAAGCTCTTCCTCGGGATTGTGAATTCCACCCGAGAGTTCGTCAGCTACTTCAAGTGCAAGAAGGATTGCACTGGCACACTTGGATTCACCTCACTCCAGAAGTGCACGATAGCTACGAGGATGCTTGCATACGGAGCTCCCCGTGATATACTGGAAGACTATGGATGCATGGCCGAGTCCACCACCATTGAGTGTTTGTACAAGTTCTGCAGAATAGTGGTGGCAATGTTTGGACCATAATACTTGCGATCACCCAATGCTGAAGACACTGCTCGGATCCTAGTATAGAATGCAACAAGATGATTTCCTGGGATTCTTGGAAGCATCGACTGTATGCATTGGGCATGGAAAAACTGTCCATTTGCTTGGCAGGGGATGTACAGAGGTTCCAAAGGAGCTTGCAGTTTGGTACTTGAGGCGGTGGCCAAACAGGACCTCTGGATTTGGCAATCCTTCTTCGGTATGCCAGGAACTCACAATGACATCAACGTACTGCAGTGCTCGAATGTTTTTGCCAAGCTTGTTGAAGGTCATGCTCCTCCGGTGAACTTCAAGGTCAATGGGCGCCACTACAACAAGGGATACTACCTAGCAGATGGCATCTATCCGAGATGGTCCACATTTGTGAAGACTATCTCAAACCCTATGCCAGGAGGCAAGAACTCCTACTTTGCCAAGTGTCAGGAGGCTTGCAGGAAGAATATCGAGCGGGCGTTTGGTGTGCTCCAATCTCGATTTGTTGTTGTCTGGTACCCCGCTCTGACCTGGTTGAAAGATCAAATGTGGAAAGTCATGACTTGCCGTGTCATCTTGCACAACATGATCATTGAGAGCGAGAAGGAAGAGCCAGTGTTTGACACTGAACCATATTACACGCTGGGTCCTCTTGCCAAAGTTGATCACCAGCTACCGGCAACCTGGTCTGCCTTACTCAATATGCGTCAGGAGATGCGAGACCCACATGTGCATCAAGAACTGCAGCACGATTTGGTGGAGCACCTATAGAGGCTCAAGGGCAACACCTAGCTCGACATATGATGAAATATGAGTTTTTTTGTGTTCAAATTATGAGTTTGATTTGTTGAACTATTTGATTTGTATTGATTTCTGTGATGAACTATGTGATAAAAATTAATTTTTGTTCAATTTGTTCCAAACCACACCGAACATGGGCCAAAATTGGGCCGATTTTTGCCAAAAGTGGGCCAAAATCGGCGGCTGAGGGGGCGAGCTTGGGGGTCAGCTGGAAACCCGAGCCCCCTACGCCGATTTTTCCGTCGGTTGGCCCCAGCCGGCGCTATTTCAAGCCCGGGGGGGGAGAACGGCTAGAGATGCTCTAAGAAGTCATCGATCTCGATCGCCGGTGCATGAAACGAAAACAAAGAATTGATTTTGATTATCGATCAAACTCGCTCACCGCCACAGTAACGTACACACGTACGCATATGCATATCTACGTACAGTATATGCGTGATGAGCTCAGACTTTGTAGCCACCGGCAGCGGCGGCGGCGGTGGGAGTGGCGGGGGCGGGGACGACCATGGAGACGATGGTGTCGCTCAGGAATGACTCAATGAGCGTGCGCTTGTCCTGGGGATTCCTGGGAAGAAAAATGGCGTAGCTCTTCTTGACGGCGGACTCGAGGGCAGGGACAAACTTGTAGGCCTCGTATGCATCACCAGTGGTCTCCTTGATGGCCTTGCTGAAGGCAGAGTCGAAGACGGTGGACCTGTCCTTTATCGGGGCAGCATCGGCAGTGGTGGCTGCAGTGCTGAAGGCGGCGTCCATCTGGTCGATGGCCTTGAGCTCGCCGGCAGGGATCGGCCCCTTGACTTCCTCACCGGAGTGGACCTTCAGGATGTCGACGATGATGCAGAGCGACTTGTCGAACATGGCCACGAAGGATTCATACTTGGCCTCCGGGGTAGCACCCTGGGCTTTGTGTGAGGCCCACGCCAGAGTGAAGCCGACCCTGGAGTTGAAAATGGCTTTGGTGCTGGACGTGTCGGTGACCCCCTCAAGAGACCAGCTGCCGAATATCTGCACGAAGGTGTTCAGGAATATCTTGCCCTTGTCCATTGGAGGGGCTGCGGCTGCGGCCGCCACGGCCGCCTTGAAGGCGTTGTTGGCTTTCTCAGCTAGCTTCTGCTCCTCAGTTGTGGCCTTGGGCTGTGGCCCGGCTGGGGCGTAGCCAGCTTCGACAGCATACGAGATGGCTGGCCCCGCCACGAGGGCGACGGCAACCAAGAGCGCCACCGTACACTGCTGCACCACCATTGCTGCTTCTCTTGTCTTGTGTTGGTTGGTTTGCACACTACGTAGGAGGAGAGATTGTGGTGCGGTGTGAGGATGAAGGAGCTTAATTAGCTCTATATATACATCGACCCGCACGTTGAGAGGCCCGGAGAGATTACCGCGCCCAAATTAGCAATCCCCTCCTCTCCTCTCCTTTTTTTAGCCAAACTCATTATCCCCGTGAGCTCTTCATGCCACAAACCAATAATAATAGCATCGATTAGATACCTAACTACTGTTTAACCTCGTGGGGTGGGTAATAATAAAAGTAATAAAAAATCAACAACGTGCGAAGATGTGATTGGACAAGGGAAGGGAGGGGCCCACCCCTTAAAAATCAGGGGGCATAGTTACTTAGTTAGGATGTTTATGTATTCTCTTCGTAGGAGCCCGTGAATGTAGCATTTTCGGGGTAATAACCTTCCAGTCCGAACTGTATGGGATCCTCTCCCCTGTACCAATCCTACAAATATATCCACGCTTGAAGGATGAAAAAGAAAACATGATGTTGTGGCCACGTGAATGATGATCCTTTCTTAAGGGTAGATTGTAAGAGATCATAGTTAGGGAAGTACTTGGCTTTTAAAATTCTTGCGTGGAACAAATTAGGGTTAGGTATGAATCTCCATCATTGCTTGGCAAGCATCGCAAGGCTAAAAGAATATATAAATCTCTAAAGTCCTTACCCCCTTCACTTTTAGGAAAGAGAATTGTCCACCATGCGAGCCAATCCATCTTTTTATTATCCTCCTCATCTCGCCACCCAAACTGAGCAATAATGTCATTAATTTCTTTGCAAATTCCTTTAGGCAAATAAAATACAAAGATGGCGAACACAATTATAGCTTGAGCTGTGGCCTTTAGAGCATCTCCAGCTGCACCCCAACAGGCCTCCCAAGGCCATTTTTTAGCGCCGACGCCCAAAAATCGGCCCAATCGCGCCCACAGGAGCCTAATTTTCGCCGGTTAGGGACGAAACTAGCGCCAACGAACCCAGGCCAAACCCGGCGCGCTGGGGGGCGCCCGGCGGCCCAGTACAATCGTTTTTGGTGCGAAAGAACGGCGGGCCCGCCGAGTCAGTGACCCCCGCGCCTCGTCGTCCTCATCGCCTCGGTTTCCATGGGGAATCAATGCCAAGGCTGCCGCCGATCAGCCTTCCATTGATTCCTCACGGGCGGCGCGGTGAGAAAACGCGCCCTCTCTCGTCACGCGTACACATGCCACCTCTCGGCCTCTATATAAGCCGCCCCTGCCTCGCCGCTGAACGCACCCTACCCGCAAACCCCCTCTCTCCCCGTGCACTCACAACCGTCGCCGCCGAACTCTCTTTCCCTCTCTCCCGGTGCACGCACAGACGATGGGCGAAAGGTGCCCCGGCGAGGGGCAGCGGCCAATGGCTTCAGCCGCCGCTCTCTACACGAGTGGGAAGCCTATCTCCTCCACGAAGCGAACTACCCGGCGCCTCCCGACATGCGTGCGCCGGGGCGGTGGAGGCTCAGCGCCGGGGGCATCCCCGTCCCCCCGCTGCCCGACGTCGAGCACCCCCACTACTTCCAGGCCGAGATCGACCGTGTGCGGGCGTCTCTATCGGAGGAGGAGCAAGCCCTTCCGGAGTACGACGCCGGCAACCACGAGGCGTGGGCAGCGTACTTCAAACACCGAAAGGCGGAGCGGCTGGCCTCCATCAACAACACGCCACTGGTGAGGGGGCGCAACAACAACAATGGCTGCTGCCTGCGGTGGGGCGCCCCGGGCTGCACGCTACACGCCGTCCTCGAGTACCTCGAGGGCGGCAACGATCTGCCGCTGACGTACCCGGCCGCCCCGGTCCCCCGCCAAAGTTGCGGTTCATGGAAGCCGAGGAGGATGCTAGGCGGGTCCTCCTCCTCCCGTTCCTCCTCCCGCTCCTCCGGATCGCCATCAACGAGGGCAGCGGCGGTTCCTCGGGTCCAGCCTCCCGCCTCATAAGGCCGAAGACGGAGCCGTCGCTTGGCCCCGTGAAGTGCGAGCACAATGACGAGGCCCCCTTCGACAATGAGGCCGCCATGAAGTGGGTGCGGGAGGACTGGGCGCGGACGGAGATGGAGCGCCAGCGCCGCGTCCTGGAGGAGATCGCCGCTCGGTGTCGTGGCTGCGACGAGGGAGGCGTCGTCGTTCTCAATGAAAGCGACAATGAGGTGCTGCCGCCGGCCAAACCAGTGCACCATGGGGACCCCGGGCAGGGGTCCAGTAGGGACGGCCGCGTGAAGGAGGAGAAGGGCGACGATGGCGGCGGCGACTTCGACGTGTTCAGCGAGTTCTTCGGCCTGTCGACGCGGCCGTTCTTCTTCTTCTTTTTAGTAGACTTATTATTATGTTTCTATATGTAAAAAACTGTGAACCACCTAAATATCGCCTAATGTATGTCGTGTTTGCCGAAATTTTCCCAATCATGTTTTTTAAAGAGCGTCTAGGGCAGACCTGGGGGCGGCGGCTGGGAAGCCGATCACCCCCG